>NC_056743.1:1860926705-1860946705 GCF_019279795.1 Protopterus annectens | reverse complement strand
TTCACATCTCCACTATAATTTGCTGAATTTATTTGATAAACATGGATTTTAATTTTTGGAATTGTTAACGAATCACAATGGACTACTTATAAACCAACTTGAGGTGGAGCTTAATATGCTCGATGCTGTCATAAAAAAAGACATTCAATGTGAACAATGGAAACATGAGCATTTTAGAATATATAATAGCATAGATCAACATCTGGAGAGGTTAAGGAATGCAAGAATTAAGAAGTTACAGAGGGACAGGTATGAGTATGCCAATGGGCTGGCATACACAAAACCTCATATATCCCAAGTGTGAGGTAAAAGAGTCCAGGAGACTACAAAAGCAGCCTTCCATGATTAATGAGCAGCAAAGTGTGCCAATAAATAATGAGAATTGCCAGAATATTCATGATTCAGGATTTCAGGATTACCCACCCTTAAGATGATCAAATCATCTATTGGAAAGGGGAAATGCATCTAACCAATCTGATGAATGGGGTTTTCAAGGAGGAATGCAAAGAAACTGATGGAGATTGAACCAAGAGCAGCAGCCATTTTACAACAATCAGGCCCAAGAGAATTATATAGACAGGAGGAATTAACAACTTCTATGGAACTGGAGAGCCCTGAAGGGAATGTTTAACTGGACTGTGGTGGTTGATCTATTATTTATAACCAGGAAGGGGATTTTAAGATTTATAACTCAACTACATCTAAAATTTGGGTACCGTTCACCTTTTTTCTAAAGGCATGACCTTTATACCCACATGACCAGCTAAAGTAGCAAAACCTATTATAGATTTTAAATTATTTTTAGGAAAATTTAATTTAAAGTTGATTTGCAATGACAGCCATACCAGTTGGGATGAGTTTCGAGTTCGTAGTACATACAAGCCCCACTTGCATCCAGTTCTTCAACTATATCAAAAGGTATGCAAATTGTATTTTAGGAATATTTTGTTTAATGGTTTTGAACAAAAGTCATTTTATTTCTAATTTGAATAGTACAGAATTGCATCTCTTTAATGATATTAAGAGTAAACATATTAGACCAATGAAACTGGATAAAGGGGGTGGGTTGGCTGTAATGGAGACTGAAGATTATAATAAATGGATGAAATGCATTTTAGAAATGGATACCTATGAATTAATCAAAAATGAATTAGAATATACAGGAATATTTATTCACAATTGAATGACCTGTTCATAGAGAGAAGGATATATTTGAATTTGTTTTATTATTTGAATATAGTATCTCCAAACATGCACATTTTATTTGAAATTCCCCAAATTCACAAGAATTTAGAAAAGCCCCCAATGAGACCAATTTTGGATGGCCAAAATTCAATTACTTGTGCAGCAGCTAAATATTTAGATTTTGAGCTCAAAAATATGTTTGAAAAAGCAGCGTTGTAGTATTTGATAGGAACTTTTATTTACAAAAAAAAGAGGAGTGTCTATAGACTCCTCATGTAGGGCAGGCTTTGTCAGTTTAGTTATGGCTTTTTGGGAGAAGAAATGTATTTCTGGTCATGAATTCCATAACCAAATTTGATTTTTTACCTGATTCCCGGACAATATATTCATTTTTTGGGAGGGGAACGAACAGGATATGAATAAGCTTATTTCATATATTAATGAGACAACTGAATTTTTTAAATTTACAAGTAAATGCAGTAGAAAAAAATCATATTTGGATGTACTCTTGATAAAAGATGAAACAGATGGTAAATATAGTTCCACATTTTTTTGAAAAAGTGCTTATTCTAATTGCTTTTTGCACTTTAGTAGTTCATACCCCTGCCACCAGAAGAGAGCAAAGGGACAGTTGCTCAGGGAGGAAAATGGTTTCAACAGACCAACATTTTTTTGAAGAAATAAATAATCTGATCAGTATGTTTTTTCAAAGAAGATACCCCTTTGAATTTTCAAATGAATTGGTGGAAGAAGTAGTCTACAAGAGATTGTCAGGATATTTCAAACCTGTTTTAAACAAAACTACAGACAAGAATAACCAGTAAATTGATGATATAATAGAAAATGAACTGGTAAAGGAAAAAGAGAAGACAGTTGATACAACAATAAAAAATAGGGAAATGGGAATGTGTTTTAGTATTGTTTCTAGCACAGACTATAAAACCATAAATTGCATTTTAGTGAAACAATTGGTCTATTTTAAGTGATGGTGGGACCTGCACTGATTGTGATCTATAGGAGAGTCCAGAATTTTAAATTATTTCTTGAAAATATTGGGACAAACAATGAAAAGTAAAAAATGTTGGTAGGTACAAAGAAATGTGGTGCTTACATTTTTTGCAAGACATAAAGACAGACGGTACCTTTAAAATGTGTGATATGAATATAATACAAAAGATAAATATTCATGTGATAATAAGCGGGTGGTCTATTTAGCAATCTGTGGGTGCTGTACTAGTTTATATGTAAGAAAGATGGAAAGAAAATTGAGGGACATATTTATATATGTACAAATAATGCCAAACATGCTTTAGTTCAACATATTATGGACCACCGTAATCATTGTTTTAAATTAGAGCTATTGATGGGGTACAGGTTGGGATGAGAGAAGGACCATGGACTCTTTATTTAGAAAGAAAAGAACTTATGTGCCAGGTCATTCTAAATGCATATAACTGGCTAGAGTTGAACAACTCTTGTTCAATAAGCTGTATGCTCAAACTATGAGCTTTAACCAGTTAGAGTTTCTTTACAGTAATAAAAATACAAATGTAATATTTCTAAGTTATTAAAGGTTTTGATTGAAGATTTACATAATAATTAATTAATTTTATGATCTTATATGAAATAGTATAATTTATATTTGTTTGAATTGTGTTTCACTGTTTATTTAAATGTTTAGAATAGTGAAGATATTTTATGGGTGTAATATTGTCATCTTAAACCTGGAAGAGGGTTTTTGGGAGGGAAAGTATTATCATTGGATGTTTGAAAGGGATTGCTGAACAATGCAATGAAGTGTGCATCTATTTAAATTATGTAATATAAAAAGCAGTGTATTGGAGGAAGTTCATGCAGATTATATGAGCAAAAGTGCTCATACCATTTTTTTAAAATCATTTTCTATATTTGAAATAAAGTTTATTGCTTTTATTTAATGGTTTTCATCAGATGCATTGGTCTATATTACCTAATCAACCACTTAACTTGTTGAATGCCTAAACGTTGACAGCTAAGGGTGGAAAACTTACAATCTGGAACAGCCAAGTAAGCAAATTCTTTCACCGGGAAAGAATTCACTTGACCATGCCACACTAACATAAACTTCCAAGCCATAAAAAAGTGGGGGGGGCTTTTCCCCCACATCCCCAATGTGGGGGCCTGTGCCCCACACCCCCCTAACAAAATATACCAACTCCAAGATTGGGGAAATGGCAAATTCCCGCTAATGGCCAAACAAATTCTTTCCTGGTACCTGGCTATTCGAGATTATAAGTTTTCGACCCTTAGCTGTCAACATTTAGGCATTTGACAACTTAAGCAGTCGATTAGATAATATAGACCCAATGCATTCATATGTTTTATTTGGCAGTACGTTCTTATTTGAATGATTGTTTACTGCAGGTATAAAGGGGCAAATTTATTACCTCCAGTGTTACTGTTGATTGTGATGTCATTGCCCTTACCTCTTGCTTAACTTATTTCATGACCATCAGGCCTACAGAAAAGCTTGCCTTCTGCATTTGGTAAGCTAAATATTTTTCATGTCAGTAGTGCTGATTAGTTTAAACAAATATTGTATTGTGTGATGTTGATCTTAGGCAGGCTGTGTGTATTGCTGAACTGTCTGTTAGAGTGACAGCACTGTTACTTTGTTAGCATATATTTCACTATAGTACTTCAGGTATTAATTTATTCCTGTGTTTCTTTTTTTATCACAGGTGATTCTGACAGTGGAACTGTTGGCCCTGTGCCACCTGATGTCAGTGTATCAGCAGACACTGATGATGATGATGATGGTGGCCAACCTGACGCACAGTCAGGGGGTGCAGAGCTTGAATCTGACAGAGGTTGACATACAGCCATCCCCTGCATTTACACTACACAATGTCAGTAGACCTATGCCTACCCAGTCCAAAGATCCCACAGATATTGGACAGGTGGAGGTTGAGGACATTGATCAGGGAAGTGTGGCTACTGTGGCTTCAAAGCCTGTTGAGTCTGATCATAGCCAAAGTGTGGGTGAGGTGCCATGCAGGAGGATTGATAGGGGTGCTCAGAGGGGGCCTGCTGTCCCTCCTCCACCTGCTGCAGGGGTCACTTCCTGTGTCATTCAACATATGTTTGAGGCCATCAAAGAGGCACATGTGCATTCCCATAGGTGCTCCAGACAAATGTTCACAGTTGTGGATGTGGCACAGTCTAACATGTGTG
The DNA here is from genome assembly GCF_019279795.1 of Protopterus annectens. Taxonomy (NCBI): domain Eukaryota; kingdom Metazoa; phylum Chordata; order Ceratodontiformes; family Protopteridae; genus Protopterus; species Protopterus annectens. The sequence continues at coordinate 1,860,942,307 of NC_056743.1, read as the reverse complement.
ACTGCCATGTTCTTGATCCACTGGATTAGATGAATGACATGCTGGAATGAGGGGTGTCTGTGCTGGACTGAGGGGTGTCTGTCATGGAATGAGTAGTGCCTGTGGTGGAACATCTTCTGAGAGGGGAACAACATCCTTATGGGCATATGTCAGCCACATCATCTCCTGTTACTCAATGTGACTGTGCCCGATCATGCTGCCATAGTGGCAGTACTTCCGCTGCAACATTAGTGAGTATTCTGTCCACACTCAGACATGGAAGGCCATGGGGTCATGGTCTTGGGTGTTCCCATGAAGTGAGCTCATCTAGACAGCAGTCATGTTCAGGTAGCAGCACTGCATCTGAACAATTGTCCTGGATGTCAACATGCCAGTGCAACTCCAGGCAGACCCAGTTCTTGTGATCAGGGATAACAATGATGAACTGCTACCTCTACCATGCATGTCCCACACCTGTTCAACACACCAAGATGTAGCGCTAGCAATCAGCTTGGCTTTGTTCATGCACACACTCACACAACAATTTCACCTGGAACACCCCTAAAGACACACACACAACAGTTGCTAATTTTGTCTCACTGCACATTTGTTGATTTGTCCAAATGTCTGCCTTCTTCTTCTTCTTACTCATACACACACTCACTCACTGACCTTTTGTGTCAGCCTAGGCTTCCTGCCCCCCCCCCCCAACACACAACACATGTGCAAGTGATGATACCTGTGCCTTATCCCTGTGTTCCACCTTTCAAATTCAGTGACACAAAATCTTTGTCTAATGCTCAGGGTGTATTGCTAACTTACTGCTTAGAATATATCTGCATTTGTGGTGTTTAACTGGTCATTGTACATTTAACTTATACTGGCTTTGGAAAGTTCAAGTGGATAGCATCAAAATGTCACAATTTTATAGGGACTTCTCTTGTGAGGGCTGTGAAGTAAGAAACTGCAATGTGTATAATTACTTTTTATGTCTCTTACAGGATGTTCTAGTCCAAATATATGGTGCACATCACAGGTCATGCCATGATATTCAAATCTTAGGATTGTATGACTTCACAACATTTTATTTTCCCTTTTCTTTGTTTTCTTCATTTAAATTTCTTTGTTTTGCTACTGTTTGTGTGATGTGCAGCATAGCACAAACATTGGAAGTGGAGAACCCAGGCCACCCATGAATCAGATGGCCAAAAATAAAAAATATACTATGTACTATATTCCTGTCAGTGTATTCCTCCTTTCTGGACTGGCATGGCCTTCACTTTTGCCAAAAACACATACACAGAGGCCTGTACATCCAATAATCCTGAAATTGCATTACTTGCCAATGTTGCACTCTGCTTACCATTACACACTGCCGAGCACTGTGTTTGTGTGATGGCAAGCATCGCACAACATTTTCAAACAGTGTGCACACTCCCAGTAAGCATAATAATTGCAATTGGTGGGAAACCATCATTTTACATTGGTCTTGATCTGTAGTAAATATGGCAGATGTTTGTGGAGAAGGAGTGAGATTCCTTGTTCAAAGATGGGGTGTCCAGGAGTCTAAAGTGTTTGCTGGACTCTTAATGAAGGAACATGGGCCCAGGCTATTGTAGAGGGACTATTCTGGCTCAGAGTACAAGTCAGAGGCATGGGATAGTCTTACCTGGGCTGTGACCAGTGCTACCAGTATCCCCTGCACTGGTGAGCATTGTAGACACCATTATAATGACCATGGAGGAAGAGGGATACCCTCAAACATTGAATCAAGGAATGTAGGACTGAGGGCACCCCACAGAAATTTATGTATCCATTTACAGAGACTAATTGTAAGATTTAAAAGCTGAATATAGCCAGGAAAGATATTCATAATGGTATTCTGTGCCATTATCTTTTTTTACACAGTCATCAGAGAGAGAGAACTGAATGTGAGAACCAATGCCACTAGACTGGCTCGGATGAGACAGCATGTGGTATGTATGCAGCAGAACAATACTGTTACTATAGCATTAAAGGTTTAGGATAGTTTTTGGAGTACCTTATACAGCTGTATCAAAGTGAGCATGCATATATCAACTGTAAAAGCAAGTATGCATGCATTACTGTGTAGTACAAACCAGCATTTCAATATTCTAATATCAAAGTGAGCAGGCATCTTTCAACTGAAAAAGCAAACTATACATGCATTAGTCTGTAGGTCAAACCAACCATACAGTATTAGTAGTCAGAGGTCTTGGGTTCACATACCACACTTCCCAGCTTATACAACACTGTTAATTTGTTATCAATATTTTAAGGTAAATTCAAACCTCTATACCAGTGGAACAAATGGCCAGCAGTAAACTGTAATCTGTATAACTGGAACACACATATGCGCAATATATGCAGACACAAAGGATCGCTTGCTGCAATCTGTAGTATAGTGTGCATCTGTTATGAGCTGTGTAGTCTTAGAAGTAAAAATGTTATTTGGGTTTACTATTGGCATTTCGAATCCACTTCGGTTGACTGTTTAGAGTGTCACTCCAAAATGTGGAAATCAGAATGCTGAAAAGTAAACCAAAGCGAAAATGAATACATCGACAACCATAGTTCAATGTATTCGACATAGCAGGAGGTGATGTCACATACCTCCTGCTATGCACATTAACATGCCATTAAACTGTACAGTCAACCATATGTTAAATCTACTATTTTGCAGGGGGCTATGCCCTTCTGCACCCCCAGACCCCCTGCATATTAAATATACCAACTCTGAGATCACACAACAGTCAGGAATTGGGTCATTGAACCGTGATCCCCCCTGCACAATGTCGAACCCAAATGCTCAATTTACACTACTCATTCACGGTGGTGTAGTCGATTCATTTGGGTTCAATATTCTTCTGATTTGAAAACTGCAAGTCGAGCACATGCTGGTCGATGGATGCAGTTTCCAGGTTTTCAGTGTAAACCTGTTATTTGTTAGGAGTTGATAGTCTTAAAAGTAAAGTTAGCAAAATAGCATAAAATAATTGTACCAATGGCACTGTATGTCACATATAAAGTTACTAATGTTATCCCTTTTTTCGGTCACCCAACCCTTATCTTCTCTTTTTTCTTTTTTTCTACAGCACAGCAGGGTATGCCTGGGCCACAGGATCCTCCTGTCCCCACTCAACCACCTATGGCATCAAGGCCCAGCACATCTGGGACACAACATGGCAGCATCCCCACTGCTGCCCCTGCTCTACCTGTCCCTTCTGGTAGTTCTACCCTGCAAAATAGGCCAGAGTTCCCTCTGACTGCAGTGGCAAAGGTGGTGATTTTATCTCCCCAAGAGGAACTGTCAGGGTTGGTGGGTAGGATTGTGCACTACACTGTCGGTACACACCTACACCAAATGGAGATGCTGCTCTCCATCATTTGTACTTAATAACATGAGAAGCAGATTTTAGATAGCGCAACCATCAGCACAGTGAGGTGGCAGTGATGAAAGTCCAGTGGGTGTGTACTCCAGTCTCACTCTCATCCAGCTTGACAACCATGGCTTCTTGATGTCCGCATCTTTACCCCAACCATGGTGTTCACCAATCTCTTGCGTCATTCACCATCCCCGTGTCTTGTCTTGTATGTCCTGTTTGTCTGTGATTGCTTCCTCACCTATGCAGCCTACTTGACCCAGACATACCTATACCCCTTCACCAACATTCCTCTCTCTAACACTCTCTGGAGGTGACAGTCCAAAGTCAGTCAATATTTTGCACATATGAACATTTTTACTGTTGAAGAAATGGATATCTATGGTTAATTGCTACCTTTGCCCTGCACATTCCTGCCCTCCTTTCACTTTGCTCTTCCCCATGATGGCTGTCCATTTCACCACTACCCTATCTTAAACCTTTCTTTTATCTAAAGTATTATTGTGTGATGGTGCACTTTGCACACAAACATGCAACAATGGTAATGCAAAAGTAGCTAAAAGTATTGCATACAACTGTATTTGAACCCAGTACCATCTGGACCCAAAAAAGAACATATAACTGCATTAAGTGTATTAACAAATGCTGCCACAGAGTCAGTTAAGTAGCAGGTGTATTGCTGAGACTCAATACTGCACCATCAGAAGTGCACCAATGAGCAGCAACAGTTATACAAAAAGCAGTTAAAAGTATTAGATAAAGCTGTATTCATAATAAAGCATAGATATATGTATTTCCATAGTGTGGCAACCAGTGGGATTGCATGTAGGTAAGCAGTGCACAAACTTGAGCTGCATTGCTAAAGTATAACAGATTGTATTGAGTCTCTAAAATCTTCTTCTTTTGGCTTTTCCTGGTTAGGGGTCACCACATTGGAACTCCGGTCTGGTAATGATTGGCGGTAGATTTTTACGTGTCGAGTTGCCAGCTCTGATGTACAACCTTCAATGAAGGTATGCCCATTCACGCATATCTCAACACAGAAGATGCTTTAGCTGGGAATTGAATAGGACAACATCTTACTGTGAGGCATCAACACTACTGCAGTCTCTAAAATATACCTGCTAATTATCTGACTTTGTGCAACAGGTGTTCATGCATTTTTTTTTGGAGGCAGATTCTACTGGGCTCGAATATAGATATACTGTAGGTCATACTTTTACAAGTATCTATGATGCTTTTAAATACATTTACATATATTACTGCTGTCCATCATTGCTTTGGTTTCTTGCATGATGTGCACCATTGTACAATAAGTCTTTATAGAGAAGAATGGGGAAGATAGGAAAGTAGTGAAATGGGGAGCAAGCAAGGGGAAACAAATTGAGGTGAGGAAGCAATTGGCAGGACATGCAAGACAAGACACAGGGATGGTGAAAGACACAAGTGGTTGGTGAACACCATGGCTGGGGTGAGGGTAGGGACATCTGGAACCCATGGTCATCAAGCTGGGTGACAGTGAGTCTTCACCCACTGGGTTGTCATCACTGTCACCTCACAGTGCCGATGGCTGCAGTGCCTGATGTGTGTGTCTCCTCCTGGTATTCTATACAATGATGGAGAGTAGGTGCTCCAGTTGGTGTAGGTGTGCATCAACAGTGCAGTGCACAGTCCTACACACCAACCCTGGCAGTTAGTCATGGGTGATAAAAACACTTCTCACACTGCTCCTAGAGGGAACCACTGGCCTATCCTGTGGGATAGAAATACTTGGGGGGGGCAGGAACTGCAAGGGCAAGCAGAGTGGGTGTTGCCAGGTTGCTTTCCAGATGTGCTGGGCCTCAGTGCTGTAGCCAGTGGAGTGGGGACAGGAGGATCCTATGTGGCAGGCCAACCCCAGTGTGCTGTATAAAAAAAAGAGAGAAGAGAAGGGTTGAGGTGAGAAAAAAAAGGATAACATTACTAACATCATATGTTACATACAATGCATTGATACAATTATTTGACTCTATTCCATTACCTTTAAGACTACCAACTCCTAACAAATAACTTTCTTTACTTTTAAGACCACTTACCTCATAACAGATGCATACTATACTACAGATTGCAGCTAGCAATCCTTTTATGTGTGCATATATTGCACACGTGTTTCAATTATACTGATTACAGTTTACAGCAGGCCTTTGGTGCCACTGGTATAGAGGTCTGAAGTTACATTGCAATAATGATGAAAACTTAACAGTGTTGTATAGTTCAGAAGTTTATTTCTTGAACACATAACCTCTGACTACTCTCTAATACTGTACTGTTGTCTTGGCCTACAGATTAATGCATGCATAGTTTCCTTTTACAGTTGAAAGATGCATGCTCACTTTTATTTTAGAATATAGAACTGTTGCTTTGTGCACAGACTAAGGCATGCATATTTGCTTTTACAGTTGAGATATGCATACTCAGTTTGATACAATTGTATAAACTACCGACAAAGCTGTCTTTAACTTTGAATGCTACATAAACAGTACTGTTCTGATACATAAGTATCACATGCTTCACTCATCTGGACCAATCTAGTCCTATGGGTTTGCACATTTCTGTCTTTGTGGCAGCCGCGGAAAAAAGAGAATGTAACAGAATACCATTATGAATACCAGTCTTTACAATGTACAGCTTTTAACTCTTACAAGTAGTCTCTAGAACTGATACTTACACATCGGTGTAGTATCCCCAGTTCTACATTCTATGATCCAACTTTTGAGGGTATCCTTCTTCCTCCTGCAGAGGTCATTGTACTGGTGCCTACATTGCTCACCAGCGTGGGGGATAATGGTAGCATTGGTCATGGCCTGGGAAGACTACCTCATGCCTCTGACTAGTATTCTGAGCTGGAATAGTCCCTCTGCAATAGCCTGTACCCATGTTCCTTCATTAGGAGTCCACCAAACACTTTCAGTTCCTGGATACCACATCTTTAAGAACAGAATCTCAGTCTCTCACCATGCATGCCTGCCACAGATACCATGGATCAAGACCAATGTAGAATGATGTTTTCTCACCAATTGCAGTTATCAAGTTTGCTGGGAATGCACACAGTGCTTGAAAGTGTTGCATGATGATTACCATCACATGAACATGGTGTTCAGCATTGTGCACCTACAAGCACCACACTTGCATGATGTTAAACGGAGCAAATGTAAAAGTATTTTACATGCACCTATATTGGAACCCAAAACCATCTGACTCCAAAAATGAATGGATCAATGTACTAATAGGTGGTGCCACAGACTCAGTTGAGTAGCAGGTGTATTTTAGAAATTGCATAGCAACTGTCAGACTTAACTGCTGCTGCATACACCTGCTACTTAACTGACTCACTGGCAACAGGCATTAATGTACTCAAGGCAGTGATACATTCTGTTTTGCGGCCAGATGGTACTGGGTCTGAATACATTTGTATCTAATACATTTAACTGCTTTTGTATCAGCTTTGCTATGTGTTGGTGTGCCATGAGCACCATCGTGCAATAATGCTTTACAGGGTATAAATGGGGAACATAGAATGGTGGTGACATGGGGGACAAGCAGGGAGAAGAACAATAGGAATTGCCTGCTAAACTGTGACAGGACTGACTGTATGAAATACATGTACTACAAAACTGACTCTGTGGCAGTATGTGTTAATGCATTGATATATTCCTTGTTGTTTGGGCCAGATGGTACTGGATTGTAATATAGCTGCATGTAGTACTTTTACAGGTATCTATGATATACTGACATACATTTATATACGTCTCATTCATTGTTGCTTAGTGATGGTGCACAATGCGAACCATTATGCAATAATGTTTTATAAAAATAGATGGGGAAGACAGGACAGTGGTGATGTGGGGAACAAGCACAGGGGAGTACAAAGGGAAATCCTTGCTAAACTGTGACAGATACTATTGATGGTATAAAATACATGTGCTACTTAACTGACTCTGTGGCACCACCTCTTATTGCTTTGATCCATTCCTTTTTAGTGGCCAGATGCTGCTGGGTTCAAATCCAGGTGCATGCATATGCTATTCAGACAGCTCATGCTAATGTAAAAACAATTTATTTATCAAACATCAAGGTGTGGAAGTGCAATATTACACATCTATACATATTTTATGGGTCATCGTCCCCCCCATTATGTATGTCTTTGGTCTGGCTGAAAGGAGATGACATGTATGTTTCTGTTTCATTTTAACACATGTCTATGTGATATTTTATATCCCTATTTCTGTTTACATATCTTTGCATTTTTGTTGGTCTTTGTGGAGAAATGCTGTGCAGAATCAGTGCTATCTGTGTAGCCTGGTGGTCATTGTGGCATTTCATGCAAATTCATGGACTGTTGGTGCTTTGACTTACAAGAAATTGCTACCCACATTTGCTTGCAAAGTTTTGTGGCCAGCAACACTGCCACAAGCTAAAAAAACCTTGTATAGACATGCCATGCCTCAATAATATGCACTGAGCAATCCCACATGAGCACTGTCACAGTAACAGGTGTGTGTTGGACTGCAGTCTTCACACTGGGGTGTACAGAGGGTTTGCTTCACTTCAAAAATCACCTTTAAATGAGAACAATGATGCCGATGTTCTTCATCTGGATCACTGTTGTGGGAGCATAAAATATATGGGTATGTCCTCTAAAGAAAATAGCTAGACAACTTCCAAAGCTTCAGTACACCTTCCAAGCACCAAAACTAGTCAGCTTGAGCTGAGATGACCAAAAATTGAGGTCTTCGCTACAAGCCCTTCAGAGATTTACTGATGAAGAAGAAAGCACTCCTCTCTGGGCTTTTAAGGATTGAAAATCAGCTAACAATGTCCCATTAGTGGGCAGATAAGTTCCATTCAGGGGAAAACAATCTTCTTTACTGTGCTTTACTTTTTATTACAGAAACAGTATGTTTTCTGTAAAATATTAATTTTAAAGCTGGAAAAATAGTTTTTAATGACAGTCTCATGACCTCCTATAACTTATAAATGGGAGTCACTGTTTTCATTTTGTCGCAAAAAGATGTTAAAACCTATTTCAAACTACTCTTTCTTCAGAGAAAGTTTTTTTTTTTTTTTTACTTTTGGGAGATGGGCTAAGTATTACATATGTTTCTAATGTGTTTTATCAGAGAAAATGTTACATTTTCACAACTTACCGCTTTTACTGAATATTACTGCTAGGCTTCCCAGAAATCAGCCACCGTTTTACCTATACCATAGAACAACCAAGAGGTTCCTTGGGTTTACCTTTTTCCAACCACAAAATAATAGAAATTTGTTAAACAACCTTTCCTCCACAGCAGGCTGCTAAAACGTTTCAGCCATAGGTGGGTGACACTGCTGTAGTCAAAGTTGGTTCCTCAGACCGATCATCGTTTTCTTGGGTCACACTGGTATATACCCTAGAGCCAGCATGGACCAGGGGTTAGAAGCATCCTCTGTGGTTGTTGGAGTACCATTAGTGGGAAAAAGAGAGACATCCTTGTTGGTCTTGGGAGAAGGAGGAGATAATGCTGCTCTATGCCCATCCCTAGCGAGGTCTTTACTGGAAGTACTGGGTCTGTTTCTTCAGATATTCCTGTCAAAAAGAAACAAACACTTACACATTTCTTCTCCTGTTTCAGTTTCTCTGGACAGAGGTTTATTGGGCTTAGTTCAGAATTTAGTGCAAGATGTTGACCCTTCCTGTATGGCTATTTCTGGTAAAAGAAAAATATATTCTTCATTTTCTGAAGAGATTCTAGAGACTGAAACTCTAAATGATTTTGAAGGGACAGTTTTTTTTTTTTGTTTTGTTTTTTGTCTCTACAGCTTTCTGATTCAGATGCTGAGGAGAGTGTGGCTTTGGTCAGCCTCTTTAATGGATTCTCTTTCTCTGCATCTATTTCCAGAATGAAACAGATTTTTCAGTGGGACAGTAATGCTTTTTAGTCCCTCAGGAAGTACTATGATTTGTTACACCTGGAATTTCCTTAGTGGGAGCTGGTGTCCTCAAAGCAAAGGAAGTCACAGAAGGCAACTGAATGGTGATGCTAGCTGATATGGGATAAGGCTCTATTATAGCTTGTTAATGAGCATTACCTATGATCATACAACAGATGCGGTCATTAATTCTCATCCACAGACTGCCTCAGTATGTACCCACTCCTTATAGCTATGTTACCTTTGATATACTTGTTTAATGTTAAATAAATATATGCATCTCACACGTCAGCATTCATCAAGGCTAACCTTAGGTAAAATTGAGACCTCAACAAAGGACTCTAAGGGGTCCTCTGTTGCACAATAGTCCCACCAGCACTTCCTTTGTGTCCTCCTTTGTTTTACCCTTATTCTGGCCCCACACCATTCAGACGTATTGTTTTTCCTCTTACTTTTTCACATGTTGTCTTACTGTTTAGTTTCCCCCAAGCTTTCAACACACCCCTAATTGTCCAAAATTCTATTGCAGTAAGTCTGAATAATGCAACTGAATTAAACTGGGGATCCGGAGGTTGCTAGGCAACCAGAATTCAGAATTCTAAAATGCTCTGACAAGCATATTAGAGCTTTTTTACATTTTTCATTTAATTATGGGATGGACAAAAGTCATGAGCAGTGGGAAAAGTTCAGTCTTATTTTTGTTTCAAGGAAAAATAAGTTGTGTCAAAGGATTAATGCTCAAAGCTGACAAAACAATACTTCCCCAGTAAACTGAGAAAGCATATTTAAGGATATATAAATCATACCTGGGAATAGTGCCTGCCTTTCTATCCCTCTAAAAGAGAGGTGGGTCCATTATATATACTTTTCTGATGTTAGATTAAGATGAAAGTAAAAGTCCAAATGGCCAGAAGCATATATTATACAGTCTGAGAGGAGAAACCAAAGCACATGGATAAAATCCACACAGAAACAATAAGTATATGCAGACTTCACACAGAAGGAATCATAACCAAAAACTCAGAGAGTCAACCGTTGTTAAATGGTGAAACTACTCAGTGTAACACTCTGCTAACGTTCAGCTGCATTTACATGCATCCTGCCCATATTTGCAGTCACTTATTGATGGCAATGTTGATACCTGACTGTGATGAAAAGTGAAAAATGTGTGACCAACATGCTACTTTCAGATACACTGTAACTCCTCTCCCATACACATTCAGTCATTCTCATCACAGATAATCACTACATTCAATTAGATACACTTTTTTTAAGGCATACACCTCAGATATCTGATTGCCTTAAAATAACCACTAGCTGGCTTCACACAAATACACACTACCCCCGGGATTCAGAAAACTTCCATGCAAGAATAGCTTATTCTTACATGGAAAGGACTGTTCCTGTGCAGCATGGCAGCAAGCCATGCATATGCATGAAGGCGTGCTGCCATGCTCTAATACAAATACTGTTCTGTACACGAGTACAGGGGGTGTGTCTGAGAGCAGTGCTCTCACTATACACATGCCCCCTGCACTCCATGATTGCAGTGCGGCAATGTAAAGGTAGCATGAGTGTGCCCGAATACCATTACCTCTCAGCCTGACAAGAAATCTGGACAAAGTCATATAAAACAAGGGATAAATGTGAGACATTGCTCTCACAAACCTATAAAGTCAATAGAATGACAGGCTTCGCATTAGCATGAATTTCCCAAAGGTTATGAAGTGTAAAACTCAAATGTCTGCCATTATTTACTAACTGCAGGCTTTAATGCTTTGCCAGTAATTTGCCAGAAAGCCACAACTGTATGAAAAATGGACCAAAAATATAAGGCAAAAATCTGAACATTCTGTGAAAATCTGTGCAGTTAAGAGGTATGCCGGACACTGTTAGTGTCCGTGGAGCATACCTCTCAAATGCAAAGGCTGTCATATCATCACAATTTGAAAAGCACAGCCCCGCACAGGTAATGTTTAGAAAATAAAACACAACAGTTTCATTTTTTTTCAGTCTGTAATAAAGTTTAAGTGTAGCTGATTGGATGTGCACATTGCACAGCTCTGCTTACCCTAGCTTACACATCACAAGGAGCTAAATAGGAATATACCCTATAAAATAGCAGTTTGGAAATAGTGAAGTGGTCAGAGCATTCATGTTGTGAGTAGTTATTTCTGTTCGATCCCCACTGAAACCAATTGATATTTTACATGTGAAAGCAGTACATATTTTTTCTTTTAATAATTAGGTAGTAAATAACATATATTTGTAAACAAGAGTGGTGTAGTAGGACCAGATGTGAGGTGTCAGTGTAATAAAGTTGTGAAACCGCTATATAAACACAAGTGCCCCATACAGTATAGTCACATAATTATAAATGTAATGAAAGCACATAGGGGGAAACAAAATTATAATATATCATGAATGATGAATCAATCTCATACAGTTGATAGTCTATAAAATAAAACTTAAGCAATGCTAAGCATTGCACAGCTATACTTACCGGGCATAAGCATTGCTTAAATATGAATGCCAAGTAATGAGTAGCCCAGCTAAATGGATTTTCCCATTGGTAAGCAGTGCTGAACCTGCCCCTTTAAGTGCTGTCAACCTTAGCGAAGTAAGTTTGGCTTTAGCTTACCTTAGCTCAGAACATTCAAAACCATCCAATCATGGCAAAGTGTGGGGACTCGGCCGTATTTAAACCTCACAGGTGGGAATACAGCCCATAACAAGTTGTAGCTCACCACTGTAGGCAGTATGGCTGGTGTTGGAGAGGGCATGCACTTTCAGGCTCAGCGCGGGAGCATACAGGAGTCCAAGGTCATGGTAGGACTCCTTGTAAATACCATGACATGAGACTGCTGCAGGACCAGTACCAGGGCTCCCAATACAAAGTGGAGGCCCAGGAAAGTCTTGTCAGTGATCTTACCAGTGCCACTGGCATCCCTTAGACTGATGAGCAGGTCAGGCACCACTATGCTGACTTGAAGTGGAGGAAGAGGGAGCTCTTGGACCAGTAGGTCCAAGAAGCATGGCAGAGGGGTGATGTCCCAGGCATGTGTAAGTATTCATATCAATAACTGTTTACCAAAGTCCAGCCTGTGTATGTGTGATGGATAGGTATGCATAAATGTTTCTCTGTCTTGTTTATCGCTCCAGCTGAGTGGGCTGCAAACCAGGAAGCCCATGCAAGCAGGTTGCAAAGGCTGTGTCGCGAGGCTGGTGAGTAACAATCTAGCTTGTAGTATTCATACCAAATAAATATAAAGGAGTAGAATGTCATCTGGCAGTATTAAAATGGGTATGGTTTGTACTGAATAAACCAGGCAATATTATAGTAATAGTCACATAAAGGTTAAATATAAATAAAACTGTAACTGCCTGTCAATAAAATTCAAAACCTTGGACTGGTTGTTTACTCTGTTATTGTATGAATGAAATGAGTACAGATTATGGATAGCAACTATAGCTCTGAAAGCATTCAACAATCAAGTCTCATCTGACAAAGTTAGTGCCTGTGCAAGACACAAGAGTAACTGATATGAAGTGTTTCACACACCAAGATCTGATATCTGAATAGTAATATTGTTTTTAACCACTGTTTTCCACACTGTGCTATGTCAAAAAGTATGTATAGGAATGTATATATAAGAATGTTTAATTACAAGGTCAGATTGTACAACTAAGAGAGAATGAGAAAGAAAACATTCAAGAAAGAGACAGCCATTTCTCACGAGCTCATTCTGAAGAAACTCAAATTTGTATTTTTAGCAGAAACAGTCACAGTTCAAATCCCGGGAGTGGTAGTAAGCTGTATGCATAATTTCAACTAGGATTTTGTGAACATGTGTAGAAGCAGTCAGGTAGTGCTAACATAAATTTCGCCACAAACCAAAAAAAAGTAGTAGCACTTCAAAGAATCAGAATTAGGAAATAGGTTCATATCGAGCGAGCCTGTCTAATTACAGTGTTCAGACCAGCATATGTGTTAACGCCTTGACATCAACACTTCCAATATGCCAGTCTGGCCACACATAGGACTTCATTGATGTTAAGAGCGTTAACACAGTATATTGCTGGTCTGAGCACTTTTTGTGAATTTTAACTTTTGAGGAATAAACTATCTGAACCATGTATCAACGTGCCCTGGCACTTGTTTCCTGGACTAACATAAATTTCTCCCACCGGTCTTCCAATAAGAGAAGGTATAAAGTAGCTATAAGAAGGTTGTACTTATACTGTGTCCAACACCCATGGTCATACCCCAAGGCTGTAAATGACAGCAAGATAAGTACATACACCAAGTGGTCTCCCCCAAGAAATGTTCAAAAGTGTCATGCTGTCACAGCTACTGGTCCCTGCTGCCAACAACCAGGGTGACTAATAGAAATCAAGATAGATTATGGCAGTAGCGCACACACATACACACACACACACACACACACACACACACACACACACACACACACACACACACACACACACAGTATGAGTGCGCATATCTAACCCTGACTATGTGACTATGAGTAGAAACAGTCAGGTCATTTTAACAAACATTCCCTCCACAGGTCTTCCAGGTATGAGAAGGTATAAAGTAGCTATAAGAAGGCTGTAATTATAAACTGTGTACAAACATACCACAGCCCAACCCAATGCCATAGGTTGTTGTAATAATACCTGTAGAGTAATGATTAGAACAATGATCATTAAAGCCGTGACCACTGCAAGAATCTACATTTGCTAATTGACATCTCTCTCTCTCTCTCTCTCCCCCACCTTATCTTCACCAATAATCTAAACACGTAAATGAATGGGTATGTTGTCCACCAAACCTACAGTTGGGACATGTGTGCTATTGTTCTACATATGTTGGAATGTATTTCAATTAATGTTCCCTGTTCAAATACTATCATTGGTGGCATGTTGCTATTAATGTAACCTGCATGACGGTGTAATACCCACTGTAGTTCCATATATGCATGTGTTCTATTTGCTATGCAAATGTTCCAAATCTGTTGTTTTGGGTTAATGGGAATACTCATGCATGCTGTTATAACTAACCCTGGAATGTGTTTACCATTACTAACCAACATATGTTCTAAAAGTGCAACACCATAGCACATCTGGGAAGGCTGATCCCATTGGATCTGCCTCTCCTCGCTCATCTGGCCATGGTATCAGGCACCAGCATGTCTGGGACCCACCCCCAGGACCTCCTTGTCTGCTGGTCCTGCACCACCTTCAGGTGGAACCATCTCAGGTGATGGGTCTCCTATCACCCAAAGCCAGGTCCGGAGTCTGGTGCATAGTAAGCTCCACAAGGAATTGGGAGATCTGCTACACCAGCTTGAGGGCCGTGTGGTGCATTTAGAGGGTCAGCCTGCCCCTCCTGCTCAGCCCCCAGCACAGCCACCTTTGGGGCTGTGAAGGTGCAGTGGTGACTGCCCATGGGTGGGGATCTCAGTCCCACTGTATCCATTTGGGGACTCATGGGCTTCCCGATTACCAAAAACCCCTCCCTGTACAAGGTGTTTACCCACAAATGTGTCATATATCACCCCTGTATGCTATTTTGTCTGTATTCCTACTCAACCTACTTCTCCAAATATACCTACTATCCTTCCTCAACATCCCACTCTCATATTAAAAAAAAAAGGGCAATCTGTTCCCCCCCCCAAATTGTTGCCCCATACATAGCTGTCCATTTTAAACACATGTCCACTGGACACATGTAATATGGTCTAATTGGCTTCACAGCACATCATTGTTGTCGTCACCCCTCTCTCAGGGGTTCGAGTGTTCAAATTTACCTCCAAATTCAGTATACATGTACAGCTGTTGAAGTAGAAGAAATGGACAGCTATGGACCTTCCCTATACCCATCCTGCACACGCCTAGCTATATTTCATATTGTTTTTCCCTCTTCATGCCCCCTTTTTCACCACTTGCCTATCACCCCTTTTTTCTTTTCTTTTAAAGAAATTAGGTCTGGGGTAAGCGGGAGTAAGCCTGTTTGGTGGGGTGCTAAGCGATGCTTACACAGATTAAGCACTTTTAAGCAGTGGCGGCTGGTGACTTCAAATAACAGGGGGGCTGCAGGAGACAGCTGAATGGGTGGGGTCAAGGGGAGGGGGTGTGGTCAACCAGAAAGGGGAGGAGCTATGCACAAAACCACAAAAAACTAACTTTAATTAAATACGCTGCCCTGGGTGGCAAACCATCATTATGAAAGTCCAATCAGTGAGCTGTGACAAATACAGTGGG
>NC_056743.1:1860901968-1860926205 GCF_019279795.1 Protopterus annectens | reverse complement strand
AAAAGGGGAAAAAAAAAAAAAGGGGGGGGAACCCCAAAAAAAAAAAATTTTACCCTAAAAAAATTTACTTTTTAAAGGGGTCAACCAATTTTAAAAAAATTTTTTTAAAAGCGCCAAAAGGGAAAATTTTTTCCCCAAAATTTTAAATTTTATGAACGAAGGAATCAGGGTAATGAAACCGGATAAGGGTGGGGGGCTGGTGTTGATGTTTCACTCAGATTATGAGAATCACATGCACAATCTGTTACAAGACACGGAAATTTATGAAGCTATTTCTTTAAATGAACTTAATGTAGCCCTTTCAAAACGTTTTGCATTCTGTTGGTTTGGTATTAAAGAAGATTTTCGCATACAACAACGTTGGTGGATTCCACTTTTTTCGTTTGGAATTACTGGTTTTTGAAAGCTACAATTTTTACCAAAATCTGTACCATCTCAGTTTGGTTTGATTTGTTCTTCAATTTGTGGTGTCCTGGAAGAGTTTGTTTGCCTCAAGCTCTTGGTTTCTTTTTCTTGTTCTTTGTTGGAGTACTTTTTTTTTGGTCATCTAATTAAACCATGATATCTAGGTACCAGGACAGTCATCATGTTACTGTACTCAGCCATCACCAGACACATCACTGAGTATAACACCCCTTTGGAATGTATCTCTAATTAAACCATGATATCTAGGTACCAGGAAAGTCATCATGTTACTGTACTCAGCCATCACCAGACACATCACTGAGTATAACACCCCCTTTGGAATGTATCTCTAATTAAACCATGATATCTAGGTACCAGGAAAGTCATCATGTTACTGTACTCAGCCATCACCAGACACATCACTGAGTATAACACCCCTTTGGAATGTATCTCTAATTAAACCATGATATCTAGGTACCAGGAAAGTCATCATGTTACTGTACTCAGCTATCACCAGACACATCACTGAGTATAACACCCCTTTGGAATGTATCTCTAATTAAACCATGATATCTAGGTACCAGGAAAGTCATCATGTTACTGTACTCAGCCATCACCAGACACATCACTGAGTATAACACCCCTTTGGAATGTATCTCTAATTAAACCATGATATCTAGGTACCAGGAAAGTCATCATGTTACTGTACTCAGCCATCACCAGACACATCACTGAGTATAACACCCCCTTTGGAATGTATCTCTAATTAAACCATGATATCTAGGTACCAGGAAAGTCATCATGTTACTGTACTCAGCCATCACCAGACACATCACTGAGTATAACACCCCCTTTGGAATGTATCTCTAATTAAACCATGATATCTAGGTACCAGGAAAGTCATCATGTTACTGTACTCAGCCATCACCAGACACATCACTGAGTATAACACCCCTTTGGAATGTATCTCTAATTAAACCATGATATCTAGGTACCAGGAAAGTCATCATGTTACTGTACTCAGCCATCACCAGACACATCACTGAGTATAACACCCCTTTGGAATGTATCTCTAATTAAACCATGATATCTAGGTACCAGGAAAGTCATCATGTTACTGTACTCAGCCATCACCAGACACATCACTGAGTATAACACCCCCTTTGGAATGTATCTCTAATTAAACCATGATATCTAGGTACCAGGAAAGTCATCATGTTACTGTACTCAGCCATCACCAGACACATCACTGAGTATAACACCCCTTTGGAATGTATCTCTAATTAAACCATGATATCTAGGTACCAGGAAAGTCATCATGTTACTGTACTCAGCCATCACCAGACACATCACTGAGTATAACACCCCCTTTGGAATGTATCTCTAATTAAACCATGATATCTAGGTACCAGGAAAGTCATCATGTTACTGTACTCAGCCATCACCAGACACATCACTGAGTATAACACCCCCTTTGGAATGTATCTCTAATTAAACCATGATATCTAGGTACCAGGAAAGTCATCATGTTACTGTACTCAGCCATCACCAGACACATCACTGAGTATAACACCCCTTTGGAATGTATCTCTAATTAAACCATGATATCTAGGTACCAGGAAAGTCATCATGTTACTGTACTCAGCCATCACCAGACACATCACTGAGTATAACACCCCTTTGGAATGTATCTCTAATTAAACCATGATATCTAGGTACCAGGAAAGTCATCATGTTACTGTACTCAGCCATCACCAGACACATCACTGAGTATAACACCCCTTTGGAATGTATCTCTAATTAAACCATGATATCTAGGTACCAGGAAAGTCATCATGTTACTGTACTCAGCCATCACCAGACACATCACTGAGTATAACACCCCTTTGGAATGTATCTCTAATTAAACCATGATATCTAGGTACCAGGAAAGTCATCATGTTACTGTACTCAGCCATCACCAGACACATCACTGAGTATAACACCCCCTTTGGAATGTATCTCTAATTAAACCATGATATCTAGGTACCAGGAAAGTCATCATGTTACTGTACTCAGCCATCACCAGACACATCACTGAGTATAACACCCCCTTTGGAATGTATCTCTAATTAAACCATGATATCTAGGTACCAGGAAAGTCATCATGTTACTGTACTCAGCCATCACCAGACACATCACTGAGTATAACACCCCCTTTGGAATGTATCTCTAATTAAACCATGATATCTAGGTACCAGGAAAGTCATCATGTTACTGTACTCAGCCATCACCAGACACATCACTGAGTATAACACCCCCTTTGGAATGTATCTCTAATTAAACCATGATATCTAGGTACCAGGAAAGTCATCATGTTACTGTACTCAGCCATCACCAGACACATCACTGAGTATAACACTCCTTTGGAATGTATCTCTAATTAAACCATGATATCTAGGTACCAGGAAAGTCATCATGTTACTGTACTCAGCCATCACCAGACACATCACTGAGTATAACACCCCTTTGGAATGTATCTCTAATTAAACCATGATATCTAGGTACCAGGAAAGTCATCATGTTACTGTACTCAGCCATCACCAGACACATCACTGAGTATAACACCCCTTTGGAATGTATCTCTAATTAAACCATGATATCTAGGTACCAGGAAAGTCATCATGTTACTGTACTCAGCCATCACCAGACACATCACTGAGTATAACACCCCTTTGGAATGTATCTCTAATTAAACCATGATATCTAGGTACCAGGAAAGTCATCATGTTACTGTACTCAGCCATCACCAGACACATCACTGAGTATAACACCCCCTTTGGAATGTATCTCTAATTAAACCATGATATCTAGGTACCAGGAAAGTCATCATGTTACTGTACTCAGCCATCACCAGACACATCACTGAGTATAACACCCCCTTTGGAATGTATCTCTAATTAAACCATGATATCTAGGTACCAGGAAAGTCATCATGTTACTGTACTCAGCCATCACCAGACACATCACTGAGTATAACACCCCTTTGGAATGTATCTCTAATTAAACCATGATATCTAGGTACCAGGAAAGTCATCATGTTACTGTACTCAGCCATCACCAGACACATCACTGAGTATAACACCCCCTTTGGAATGTATCTCTAATTAAACCATGATATCTAGGTACCAGGAAAGTCATCATGTTACTGTACTCAGCCATCACCAGACACATCACTGAGTATAACACCCCTTTGGAATGTATCTCTAATTAAACCATGATATCTAGGTACCAGGAAAGTCATCATGTTACTGTACTCAGCCATCACCAGACACATCACTGAGTATAACACCCCCTTTGGAATGTATCTCTAATTAAACCATGATATCTAGGTACCAGGAAAGTCATCATGTTACTGTACTCAGCCATCACCAGACACATCACTGAGTATAACACCCCCTTTGGAATGTATCTCTAATTAAACCATGATATCTAGGTACCAGGAAAGTCATCATGTTACTGTACTCAGCCATCACCAGACACATCACTGAGTATAACACCCCCTTTGGAATGTATCTCTAATTAAACCATGATATCTAGGTACCAGGAAAGTCATCATGTTACTGTACTCAGCCATCACCAGACACATCACTGAGTATAACACCCCTTTGGAATGTATCTCTAATTAAACCATGATATCTAGGTACCAGGAAAGTCATCATGTTACTGTACTCAGCCATCACCAGACACATCACTGAGTATAACACCCCTTTGGAATGTATCTCTAATTAAACCATGATATCTAGGTACCAGGAAAGTCATCATGTTACTGTACTCAGCCATCACCAGACACATCACTGAGTATAACACCCCTTTGGAGTGTATCTCTAATTAAACCATGATATCTAGGTACCAGGAAAGTCATCATGTTACTGTACTCAGCCATCACCAGACACATCACTGAGTATAACACCCCCTTTGGAATGTATCTCTAATTAAACCATGATATCTAGGTACCAGGAAAGTCATCATGTTACTGTACTCAGCCATCACCAGACACATCACTGAGTATAACACCCCTTTGGAATGTATCTCTAATTAAACCATGATATCTAGGTACCAGGAAAGTCATCATGTTACTGTACTCAGCCATCACCAGACACATCACTGAGTATAACACCCCTTTGGAATGTATCTCTAATTAAACAACGATATCTAGGTACCAGGAAAGTCCTCATGTTACTGTACTCAGCCATCACAGAAACATCACTGATTATAATACCCCTTTGGAATGTATCTCTTATTAAACCATGATTTCTAGGTACCAGGAAAGTCATCATGTTACTGTACTCAGCCATCACAGACACATCACTGATTATAATACCCCCTTTGGAATGTATCTCTAATTAAACAACGATATCTAGGTACCAGGAAAGTCATCATGTTACTGTACTCAGCCATCATAAGACACATCATTGAGTATAATACCCCCTTTGGAACGTGTCTCTAATTAAACCATGATATCTAGGTAGAAGGAAAGTCATCATGTTACTGTACTCAGCCATTACCAGACACATCACTGAGTATAACACCCCTTTGGAGTGTATCTCTAACTAAACCAGTATATCTAGGTACCAGGAAAGTCATCATGTTACTGTACTCAGCCATCACCAGACACATCACTGAGTATAACTCCCCTTTGGAATGTATCTCTAATTAAACCATGATATCTAGGTACCAGGAAAGTCATCATGTTACTGTACTCAGCCATCACCAGACACATCACTGAGTATAACACCCCTTTGGAATGTATCTCTAATTAAACCATGATATCTAGGTACCAGGAAAGTCATCATGTTACTGTACTCAGCCATCACCAGACACATCACTGAGTATAACACCCCTTTGGAATGTATCTCTAATTAAACCATGATATCTAGGTACCAGGAAAGTCATCATGTTACTGTACTCAGCCATCACCAGACACATCACTGAGTATAACACCCCCTTTGGAATGTATCTCTAATTAAACCATGATATCTAGGTACCAGGAAAGTCATCATGTTACTGTACTCAGCCATCACCAGACACATCACTGAGTATAACACCCCCTTTGGAATGTATCTCTAATTAAACCATGATATCTAGGTACCAGGAAAGTCATCATGTTACTGTACTCAGCCATCACCAGACACATCACTGAGTATAACACCCCCTTTGGAATGTATCTCTAATTAAACCATGATATCTAGGTACCAGGAAAGTCATCATGTTACTGTACTCAGCCATCACCAGACACATCACTGAGTATAACACCCCCTTTGGAATGTATCTCTAATTAAACCATGATATCTAGGTACCAGGAAAGTCATCATGTTACTGTACTCAGCCATCACCAGACACATCACTGAGTATAACACCCCTTTGGAATGTATCTCTAATTAAACCATGATATCTAGGTACCAGGAAAGTCATCATGTTACTGTACTCAGCCATCACCAGACACATCACTGAGTATAACACCCCCTTTGGAATGTATCTCTAATTAAACCATGATATCTAGGTACCAGGAAAGTCATCATGTTACTGTACTCAGCCATCACCAGACACATCACTGAGTATAACACCCCTTTGGAATGTATCTCTAATTAAACCATGATATCTAGGTACCAGGAAAGTCATCATGTTACTGTACTCAGCCATCACCAGACACATCACTGAGTATAACACCCCCTTTGGAATGTATCTCTAATTAAACCATGATATCTAGGTACCAGGAAAGTCATCATGTTACTGTACTCAGCCATCACCAGACACATCACTGAGTATAACACCCCCTTTGGAATGTATCTCTAATTAAACCATGATATCTAGGTACCAGGAAAGTCATCATGTTACTGTACTCAGCCATCACCAGACACATCACTGAGTATAACACCCCTTTGGAATGTATCTCTAATTAAACCATGATATCTAGGTACCAGGAAAGTCATCATGTTACTGTACTCAGCCATCACCAGACACATCACTGAGTATAACACCCCTTTGGAATGTATCTCTAATTAAACCATGATATCTAGGTACCAGGAAAGTCATCATGTTACTGTACTCAGCCATCACCAGACACATCACTGAGTATAACACCCCCTTTGGAATGTATCTCTAATTAAACCATGATATCTAGGTACCAGGAAAGTCATCATGTTACTGTACTCAGCCATCACCAGACACATCACTGAGTATAACACCCCCTTTGGAATGTATCTCTAATTAAACCATGATATCTAGGTACCAGGAAAGTCATCATGTTACTGTACTCAGCCATCACCAGACACATCACTGAGTATAACACCCCTTTGGAATGTATCTCTAATTAAACCATGATATCTAGGTACCAGGAAAGTCATCATGTTACTGTACTCAGCCATCACCAGACACATCACTGAGTATAACACCCCCTTTGGAATGTATCTCTAATTAAACCATGATATCTAGGTACCAGGAAAGTCATCATGTTACTGTACTCAGCCATCACCAGACACATCACTGAGTATAACACCCCTTTGGAATGTATCTCTAATTAAACCATGATATCTAGGTACCAGGAAAGTCATCATGTTACTGTACTCAGCCATCACCAGACACATCACTGAGTATAACACCCTTTGGAATGTATCTCTAATTAAACCATGATATCTAGGTACCAGGAAAGTCATCATGTTACTGTACTTAGCCATCACCAGACACATCACTGAGTATAACACCCCTTTGGAATGTATCTCTAATTAAACCATGATATCTAGGTACCAGGAAAGTCATCATGTTACTGTACTCAGCCATCACCAGACACATCACTGAGTATAACACCCCTTTGGAATGTATCTCTAATTAAACCATGATATCTAGGTACCAGGAAAGTCATCATGTTACTGTACTCAGCCATCACCAGACACATCACTGAGTATAACACCCCCTTTGGAATGTATCTCTAATTAAACCATGATATCTAGGTACCAGGAAAGTCATCATGTTACTGTACTCAGCCATCACCAGACACATCACTGAGTATAACACCCCCTTTGGAATGTATCTCTAATTAAACCATGATATCTAGGTACCAGGAAAGTCATCATGTTACTGTACTCAGATACCACCAGACACATCACTGAGTATAACACCCCTTTGGAATGTATCTCTAATTAAACCATGATATCTAGGTACCAGGAAAGTCATCATGTTACTGTACTCAGCCATCACCAGACACATCACTGAGTATAACACCCCTTTGGAATGTATCTCTAATTAAACCATGATATCTAGGTACCAGGAAAGTCATCATGTTACTGTACTCAGCCATCACCAGACACATCACTGAGTATAACACCCCCTTTGGAATGTATCTCTAATTAAACCATGATATCTAGGTACCAGGAAAGTCATCATGTTACTGTACTCAGCCATCACCAGACACATCACTGAGTATAACACCCCCTTTGGAATGTATCTCTAATTAAACCATGATATCTAGGTACCAGGAAAGTCATCATGTTACTGTACTCAGCCATCACCAGACACATCACTGAGTATAACACCCCTTTGGAATGTATCTCTAATTAAACCATGATATCTAGGTACCAGGAAAGTCATCATGTTACTGTACTCAGCCATCACCAGACACATCACTGAGTATAACACCCCTTTGGAATGTATCTCTAATTAAAGGCATGATATCTAGGTACCAGGAAAGTCATCATGTTACTGTACTCAGCCATCACCAGACACATCACTGAGTATAACACCCCCTTTGGAATGTATCTCTAATTAAAACCATGATACCTAGGTACCAAGAAAGCCATCATGTTACTGTACTCAGCCATCACCAGACACATCACTGAGTGTAACATCCCCTTTGGAATGTATCTCTAATTAAACCATGATATCTAGGTACCAGGAAAGTCATCATGTTACTGTACTCAGCCATCACCAGACACATCACTGAGTATAACACCCCTTTGGAATGTATCTCTAACTAAACCATTATATCTAGGTACCAGGAAAGTCATCATGTTACTGTACTCAGCCATCACCAGACACATCACTGAGTATAACACCCCTTTGGAATGTATCTCTAATTAAACCATGATATCTAGGTACCAGGAAAGTCATCATGTTACTGTACTCAGCCATCACCAGACACATCACTGAGTATAACACCCCCTTTGGAATGTATCTCTAATTAAACCATGATATCTAGGTACCAGGAAAGTCATCATGTTACTGTACTCAGCCATCACCAGACACATCACTGAGTATAACACCCCTTTGGAATGTATCTCTAATTAAACCATGATATCTAGGTACCAGGAAAGTCATCATGTTACTGTACTCAGCCATCACCAGACACATCACTGAGTATAACACCCCCTTTGGAATGTATCTCTAATTAAACCATGATATCTAGGTACCAGGAAAGTCATCATGTTACTGTACTCAGCCATCACCAGACACATCACTGAGTATAACACCCCTTTGGAATGTATCTCTAATTAAACCATGATATCTAGGTACCAGGAAAGTCATCATGTTACTGTACTCAGCCATCACCAGACACATCACTGAGTATAACACCCCTTTGGAATGTATCTCTAATTAAACCATGATATCTAGGTACCAGGAAAGTCATCATGTTACTGTACTCAGCCATCACCAGACACATCACTGAGTATAACACCCCTTTGGAATGTATCTCTAATTAAACCATGATATCTAGGTACCAGGAAAGTCATCATGTTACTGTACTCAGCCATCACCAGACACATCACTGAGTATAACACCCCCTTTGGAATGTATCTCTAATTAAACCATGATATCTAGGTACCAGGAAAGTCATCATGTTACTGTACTCAGCCATCACCAGACACATCACTGAGTATAACACCCCTTTGGAATGTATCTCTAATTAAACCATGATATCTAGGTACCAGGAAAGTCATCATGTTACTGTACTCAGCCATCACCAGACACATCACTGAGTATAACACCCCTTTGGAATGTATCTCTAATTAAACCATGATATCTAGGTACCAGGAAAGTCATCATGTTACTGTACTCAGCCATCACCAGACACATCACTGAGTATAACACCCCCTTTGGAATGTATCTCTAATTAAACCATGATATCTAGGTACCAGGAAAGTCATCATGTTACTGTACTCAGCCATCACCAGACACATCACTGAGTATAACACCCCTTTGGAATGTATCTCTAATTAAACCATGATATCTAGGTACCAGGAAAGTCATCATGTTACTGTACTCAGCCATCACCAGACACATCACTGAGTATAACACCCCCTTTGGAATGTATCTCTAATTAAACCATGATATCTAGGTACCAGGAAAGTCATCATGTTACTGTACTCAGCCATCACCAGACACATCACTGAGTATAACACCCCCTTTGGAATGTATCTCTAATTAAACCATGATATCTAGGTACCAGGAAAGTCATCATGTTACTGTACTCAGCCATCACCAGACACATCACTGAGTATAACACCCCTTTGGAATGTATCTCTAATTAAAGGCATGATATCTAGGTACCAGGAAAGTCATCATGTTACTGTACTCAGCCATCACCAGACACATCACTGAGTATAACACCCCTTTGGAATGTATCTCTAATTAAACCATGATATCTAGGTACCAGGAAAGTCATCATGTTACTGTACTCAGCCATCACCAGACACATCACTGAGTATAACACCCCCTTTGGAATGTATCTCTAATTAAACCATGATATCTAGGTACCAGGAAAGTCATCATGTTACTGTACTCAGCCATCACCAGACACATCACTGAGTATAACACCCCTTTGGAATGTATCTCTAATTAAACCATGATATCTAGGTACCAGGAAAGTCATCATGTTACTGTACTCAGCCATCACCAGACACATCACTGAGTATAACACCCCTTTGGAATGTATCTCTAATTAAAGGCATGATATCTAGGTACCAGGAAAGTCATCATGTTACTGTACTCAGCCATCACCAGACACATCACTGAGTATAACACCCCTTTGGAATGTATCTCTAATTAAACCATGATATCTAGGTACCAGGAAAGTCATCATGTTACTGTACTCAGCCATCACCAGACACATCACTGAGTATAACACCCCCTTTGGAATGTATCTCTAATTAAACCATGATATCTAGGTACCAGGAAAGTCATCATGTTACTGTACTCAGCCATCACCAGACACATCACTGAGTATAACACCCCTTTGGAATGTATCTCTAATTAAAGGCATGATATCTAGGTACCAGGAAAGTCATCATGTTACTGTACTCAGCCATCACCAGACACATCACTGAGTATAACACCCCTTTGGAATGTATCTCTAATTAAACCATGATATCTAGGTACCAGGAAAGTCATCATGTTACTGTACTCAGCCATCACCAGACACATCACTGAGTATAACACCCCTTTGGAATGTATCTCTAATTAAACCATGATATCTAGGTACCAGGAAAGTCATCATGTTACTGTACTCAGCCATCACCAGACACATCACTGAGTATAACACCCCCTTTGGAATGTATCTCTAATTAAACCATGATATCTAGGTACCAGGAAAGTCATCATGTTACTGTACTCAGCCATCACCAGACACATCACTGAGTATAACACCCCCTTTGGAATGTATCTCTAATTAAACCATGATATCTAGGTACCAGGAAAGTCATCATGTTACTGTACTCAGCCATCACCAGACACATCACTGAGTATAACACCCCTTTGGAATGTATCTCTAATTAAACCATGATATCTAGGTACCAGGAAAGTCATCATGTTACTGTACTCAGCCATCACCAGACACATCACTGAGTATAACACCCCCTTTGGAATGTATCTCTAATTAAACCATGATGATATCTAGGTACCAGGAAAGTCATCATGTTACTGTACTCAGCCATCACCAGACACATCACTGAGTATAACACCCCTTTGGAATGTATCTCTAATTAAACCATGATATCTAGGTACCAGGAAAGTCATCATGTTACTGTACTCAGCCATCACCAGACACATCACTGAGTATAACACCCCTTTGGAATGTATCTCTAATTAAAGGCATGATATCTAGGTACCAGGAAAGTCATCATGTTACTGTACTCAGCCATCACCAGACACATCACTGAGTATAACACCCCTTTGGAATGTATCTCTAATTAAACCATGATATCTAGGTACCAGGAAAGTCATCATGTTACTGTACTCAGCCATCACCAGACACATCACTGAGTATAACACCCCTTTGGAATGTATCTCTAATTAAAGGCATGATATCTAGGTACCAGGAAAGTCATCATGTTACTGTACTCAGCCATCACCAGACACATCACTGAGTATAACACCCCTTTGGAATGTATCTCTAACTAAACCATTATATCTAGGTACCAGGAAAGTCATCATGTTACTGTACTCAGCCATCACCAGACACATCACTGAGTATAACACCCCTTTGGAATGTATCTCTAATTAAACCATGATA
Organism: Protopterus annectens; assembly: GCF_019279795.1. NCBI lineage: Eukaryota > Metazoa > Chordata > Ceratodontiformes > Protopteridae > Protopterus > Protopterus annectens. The sequence continues at coordinate 1,860,914,258 of NC_056743.1, read as the reverse complement.
TCTAGGTACCAGGAAAGTCATCATGTTACTGTACTCAGCCATCACCAGACACATCACTGAGTATAACACCCCTTTTGGAATGTATCTCTAATTAAACCATGATATCTAGGTACCAGGAAAGTCATCATGTTACTGTACTCAGCCATCACCAGACACATCACTGAGTATAACACCCCCTTTGGAATGTATCTCTAATTAAACCATGATATCTAGGTACCAGGAAAGTCATCATGTTACTGTACTCAGCCATCACCAGACACATCACTGAGTATAACACCCCTTTGGAATGTATCTCTAATTAAACCATGATATCTAGGTACCAGGAAAGTCATCATGTTACTGTACTCAGCCATCACCAGACACATCACTGAGTATAACACCCCTTTGGAATGTATCTCTAATTAAACCATGATATCTAGGTACCAGGAAAGTCATCATGTTACTGTACTCAGCCATCACCAGACACATCACTGAGTATAACACCCCCTTTGGAATGTATCTCTAATTAAACCATGATATCTAGGTACCAGGAAAGTCATCATGTTACTGTACTCAGCCATCACCAGACACATCACTGAGTATAACACCCCTTTGGAATGTATCTCTAATTAAACCATGATATCTAGGTACCAGGAAAGTCATCATGTTACTGTACTCAGCCATCACCAGACACATCACTGAGTATAACACCCCTTTGAAATGGATCTCTAATTAAACCATGATATCTAGGTACCAGGAAAGTAATCATGTTTCTGTACTCAGCCATCACCAGACACATCACTGAGTATAACAACCCCTTTGGAATGTATCTCTAATTAAAGGCATGATATCTAGGTACCAGGAAAGTCATCATGTTACTGTACTCAGCCATCACCAGACACATCACTGAGTATAACACCCCTTTGGAATGTATCTCTAATTAAAGCATGATATTTTGGTACCAGGAAAGTCATCATGTTACTGTATTCAGCCATCACCAGACACATCACTGAGTATAACACCCCTTTGGAATGTATCTCTAATTAAACCATGATATCTAGGTACCAGGAAAGTCATCATGTTACTGTACTCAGCCATCACCAGACACATCACTGAGTATAACACCCCGTTTGGAATGTCTCTCTAAATAAACCATGAAATCTAGGTACCAGGAAAGTCATCATGTTACTGTACTCAGCCATCACCAGACACATCACTGAGTATAACACCCCTTTGGAATGTATCTCTAATTAAACCATGATATCTAGGTACCAGGAAAGTCATCATGTTACTGTACTCAGCCATCACCAGACACATCACTGAGTATAACACCCCCTTTGGAATGTATCTCTAATTAAACCATGATATCTAGGTACCAGGAAAGTCATCATGTTACTGTACTCAGCCATCACCAGACACATCACTGAGTATAACACCGCTTTGGAATGTATCTCTAATTAAACCATGATATCTAGGTACCAGGAAAGTCATCATGTTACTGTACTCAGCCATCACCAGACACATCACTGAGTATAACACCCCCTTTGGAATGTATCTCTAATTAAACCATGATATCTAGGTACCAGGAAAGTCATCATGTTACTGTACTCAGCCATCACCAGACACATCACTGAGCATAACACCGCTTTGGAATGTATCTTCTAATTAAACCATGATATCTAGGTACCAGGAAAGTCATCATGTTACTGTACTCAGCCATCACCAGACACATCACTGAGTATAACACCCCTTTGGAATGTATCTCTAATTAAAGGCATGATATCTAGGTACCAGGAAAGTCATCATGTTACTGTACTCAGCGATCACCAGACACATCAATGAGTATAACACCCACTTTGGAATGTATCTCTAATTAAACCATGATATCTAGGTACCAGGAAAGTCATCATGTTACTGTACTCAGCCATCACCAGACACATCACTGAGTATAACACCCCTTTGGAATGTATCTCTAATTAAACCATGATATCTAGGTACCAGGAAAGTCATCATGTTACTGTACTCAGCCATCACCAGACACATCACTGAGTATAACACCCCTTTGGAATGTATCTCTAATTAAACCATGATATCTAGGTACCAGGAAAGTCATCATGTTACTGTACTCAGCCATCACCAGACACATCACTGAGTATAACACCCCCTTTGGAATGTATCTCTAATTAAAGGCATGATATCTAGGTACCAGGAAAGTCATCATGTTACTGTACTCAGCCATCACCAGACACATCACTGAGTATAACACCCCCTTTGGAATGTATCTCTAATTAAACCATGATATCTAGGTACCAGGAAAGTCATCATGTTACTGTACTCAGCCATCACCAGACACATCACTGAGTATAACACCCCCTTTGGAATGTATCTCTAATTAAACCATGATATCTAGGTACCAGGAAAGTCATCATGTTACTGTACTCAGCCATCACCAGACACATCACTGAGTATAACACCCCCTTTGGAATGTATCTCTAATTAAACCATGATATCTAGGTACCAGGAAAGTCATCATGTTACTGTACTCAGCCATCACCAGACACATCACTGAGTATAACACCCCCTTTGGAATGTATCTCTAATTAAACCATGATATCTAGGTACCAGGAAAGTCATCATGTTACTGTACTCAGCCATCACCAGACACATCACTGAGTATAACACCCCTTTGGAATGTATCTCTAATTAAAGGCATGATATCTAGGTACCAGGAAAGTCATCATGTTACTGTACTCAGCCATCACCAGACACATCACTGAGTATAACACCCCTTTGGAATGTATCTCTAATTAAACCATGATATCTAGGTACCAGGAAAGTCATCATGTTACTGTACTCAGCCATCACCAGACACATCACTGAGTATAACACCCCCTTTGGAATGTATCTCTAATTAAAGGCATGATATCTAGGTACCAGGAAAGTCATCATGTTACTGTACTCAGCCATCACCAGACACATCACTGAGTATAACACCCCTTTGGAATGTATCTCTAATTAAACCATGATATCTAGGTACCAGGAAAGTCATCATGTTACTGTACTCAGCCATCACCAGACACATCACTGAGTATAACACCCCTTTGGAATGTATCTCTAATTAAACCATGATATCTAGGTACCAGGAAAGTCATCATGTTACTGTACTCAGCCATCACCAGACACATCACTGAGTATAACACCCCCTTTGGAATGTATCTCTAATTAAACCATGATGATATCTAGGTACCAGGAAAGTCATCATGTTACTGTACTCAGCCATCACCAGACACATCACTGAGTATAACACCCCTTTGGAATGTATCTCTAATTAAACCATGATATCTAGGTACCAGGAAAGTCATCATGTTACTGTACTCAGCCATCACCAGACACATCACTGAGTATAACACCCCTTTGGAATGTATCTCTAATTAAACCATTATATCTAGGTACCAGGAAAGTCATCATGTTACTGTACTCAGCCATCACCAGACACATCACTGAGTATAACACCCCTTTGGAATGTATCTCTAATTAAACCATGATATCTAGGTACCAGGAAAGTCATCATGTTACTGTACTCAGCCATCACCAGACACATCACTGAGTATAACAACCCTTTGGAATGTATCTCTAATTAAAGGCATGATATCTAGGTACCAGGAAAGTCATCATGTTACTGTACTCAGCCATCACCAGACACATCACTGAGTATAACACCCCTTTGGAATGTATCTCTAATTAAACCATGATATCTAGGTACCAGGAAAGTCATCATGTTACTGTACTCAGCCATCACCAGACACATCACTGAGTATAACACCCCTTTGGAATGTATCTCTAATTAAACCATGATATCTAGGTACCAGGAAAGTCATCATGTTACTGTACTCAGCCATCACCAGACACATCACTGAGTATAACACCCCTTTGGAATGTATCTCTAATTAAACCATGATATCTAGGTACCAGGAAAGTCATCATGTTACTGTACTCAGCCATCACCAGACACATCACTGAGTATAACACCCCTTTGGAATGTATCTCTAATTAAAGGCATGATATCTAGGTACCAGGAAAGTCATCATGTTACTGTACTCAGCCATCACCAGACACATCACTGAGTATAACACCCCTTTGGAATGTATCTCTAATTAAAGGCATGATATCTAGGTACCAGGAAAGTCATCATGTTACTGTACTCAGCCATCACCAGACACATCACTGAGTATAACACCCCTTTGGAATGTATCTCTAATTAAAGGCATGATATCTAGGTACCAGGAAAGTCATCATGTTACTGTACTCAGCCATCACCAGACACATCACTGAGTATAACACCCCCTTTGGAATGTATCTCTAATTAAAGGCATGATATCTAGGTACCAGGAAAGTCATCATGTTACTGTACTCAGCCATCACCAGACACATCACTGAGTATAACACCCCCTTTGGAATGTATCTCTAATTAAACCATGATATCTAGGTACCAGGAAAGTCATCATGTTACTGTACTCAGCCATCACCAGACACATCACTGAGTATAACACCCCTTTGGAATGTATCTCTAATTAAAGGCATGATATCTAGGTACCAGGAAAGTCATCATGTTACTGTACTCAGCCATCACCAGACACATCACTGAGTATAACACCCCTTTGGAATGTATCTCTAATTAAACCATGATATCTAGGTACCAGGAAAGTCATCATGTTACTGTACTCAGCCATCACCAGACACATCACTGAGTATAACACCCCCTTTGGAATGTATCTCTAATTAAACCATGATATCTAGGTACCAGGAAAGTCATCATGTTACTGTACTCAGCCATCACCAGACACATCACTGAGTATAACACCCCCTTTGGAATGTATCTCTAATTAAAGGCATGATATCTAGGTACCAGGAAAGTCATCATGTTACTGTACTCAGCCATCACCAGACACATCACTGAGTATAACACCCCTTTGGAATGTATCTCTAATTAAAGGCATGATATCTAGGTACCAGGAAAGTCATCATGTTACTGTACTCAGCCATCACCAGACACATCACTGAGTATAACACCCTTTGGAATGTATCTCTAATTAAACCATGATATCTAGGTACCAGGAAAGTCATCATGTTACTGTACTCAGCCATCACCAGACACATCACTGAGTATAACACCCCTTTGGAATGTATCTCTAATTAAACCATGATATCTAGGTACCAGGAAAGTCATCATGTTACTGTACTCAGCCATCACCAGACACATCACTGAGTATAACACCCCTTTGGAATGTATCTCTAATTAAAGGCATGATATCTAGGTACCAGGAAAGTCATCATGTTACTGTACTCAGCCATCACCAGACACATCACTGAGTATAACACCCCTATGGAATGTATCTCTAATTAAACCATGATATCTAGGTACCAGGAAAGTCATCATGTTACTGTACTCAGCCATCACCAGACACATCACTGAGTATAACACCCCTTTGGAATGTATCTCTAATTAAAGGCATGATATCTAGGTACCAGGAAAGTCATCATGTTACTGTACTCAGCCATCACCAGACACATCACTGAGTATAACACCCCTTTGGAATGTATCTCTAATTAAACCATGATATCTAGGTACCAGGAAAGTCATCATGTTACTGTACTCAGCCATCACCAGACACATCACTGAGTATAACACCCCCTTTGGAATGTATCTCTAATTAAAGGCATGATATCTAGGTACCAGGAAAGTCATCATGTTACTGTACTCAGCCATCACCAGACACATCACTGAGTATAACACCCCTTTGGAATGTATCTCTAATTAAAGGCATGATATCTAGGTACCAGGAAAGTCATCATGTTACTGTACTCAGCCATCACCAGACACATCACTGAGTATAACACCCCTTTGGAATGTATCTCTAATTAAACCATGATATCTAGGTACCAGGAAAGTCATCATGTTACTGTACTCAGCCATCACCAGACACATCACTGAGTATAACACCCCTTTGGAATGTATCTCTAATTAAAGGCATGATATCTAGGTACCAGGAAAGTCATCATGTTACTGTACTCAGCCATCACCAGACACATCACTGAGTATAACACCCCTTTGGAATGTATCTCTAATTAAACCATGATATCTAGGTACCAGGAAAGTCATCATGTTACTGTACTCAGCCATCACCAGACACATCACTGAGTATAACACCCCCTTTGGAATGTATCTCTAATTAAACCATGATATCTAGGTACCAGGAAAGTCATCATGTTACTGTACTCAGCCATCACCAGACACATCACTGAGTATAACACCCCCTTTGGAATGTATCTCTAATTAAACCATGATATCTAGGTACCAGGAAAGTCATCATGTTACTGTACTCAGCCATCACCAGACACATCACTGAGTATAACACCCCTTTGGAATGTATCTCTAATTAAACCATGATATCTAGGTACCAGGAAAGTCATCATGTTACTGTACTCAGCCATCACCAGACACATCACTGAGTATAACACCCCTTTGGAATGTATCTCTAATTAAAGGCATGATATCTAGGTACCAGGAAAGTCATCATGTTACTGTACTCAGCCATCACCAGACACATCACTGAGTATAACACCCCTTTGGAATGTATCTCTAATTAAAGGCATGATATCTAGGTACCAGGAAAGTCATCATGTTACTGTACTCAGCCATCACCAGACACATCACTGAGTATAACACCCCTTTGGAATGTATCTCTAATTAAAGGCATGATATCTAGGTACCAGGAAAGTCATCATGTTACTGTACTCAGCCATCACCAGACACATCACTGAGTATAACACCCCTTTGGAATGTATCTCTAATTAAACCATGATATCTAGGTACCAGGAAAGTCATCATGTTACTGTACTCAGCCATCACCAGACACATCACTGAGTATAACACCCCCTTTGGAATGTATCTCTAATTAAAGGCATGATATCTAGGTACCAGGAAAGTCATCATGTTACTGTACTCAGCCATCACCAGACACATCACTGAGTATAACACCCCCTTTGGAATGTATCTCTAATTAAACCATGATATCTAGGTACCAGGAAAGTCATCATGTTACTGTACTCAGCCATCACCAGACACATCACTGAGTATAACACCCCTTTGGAATGTATCTCTAATTAAAGGCATGATATCTAGGTACCAGGAAAGTCATCATGTTACTGTACTCAGCCATCACCAGACACATCACTGAGTATAACACCCCTTTGGAATGTATCTCTAATTAAACCTTGATATCTAGGTACCAGGAAAGTCATCGTGTTACTGTACTCAGCCATCATCAGACACATCACTAAGTATAACATCCCATTTGGAATGTATCTCTAATTAAACCATGATATCTAGGTACCAGGAAAGTCATCATGTTACTGTACTCAGCAATCACCAGACACATCACTGAGTATAACACACCTTTGGAATGTATCTGTAATTAAACCATGATATCTAGGTACCACTAAAGTCATCATGTTACTGTACTCAGCCATCACCAGACACATCACTGAGTATAACACCCCTTTGGAATGTATCTCTAATTAAACCATGATATCTAGGTACCAGGAAAGTCATCATGTTACTGTACTCAGCCATCACCAGACACATCACTGAGTATAACACCCCTTTGGAATGTATCTCTAATTAAAGGCATGATATCTAGGTACCAGGAAAGTCATCATGTTACTGTACTCAGCCATCACCAGACACATCACTGAGTATAACACCCCTTTGGAATGTATCTCTAATTAAACCATGATATCTAGGTACCAGGAAAGTCATCATGTTACTGTACTCAGCCATCACCAGACACATCACTGAGTATAACACCCCCTTTGGAATGTATCTCTAATTAAAGGCATGATATCTAGGTACCAGGAAAGTCATCATGTTACTGTACTCAGCCATCACCAGACACATCACTGAGTATAACACCCCTTTGGAATGTATCTCTAATTAAACCATGATATCTAGGTACCAGGAAAGTCATCATGTTACTGTACTCAGCCATCACCAGACACATCACTGAGTATAACACCCCTTTGGAATGTATCTCTAATTAAACCATGATATCTAGGTACCAGGAAAGTCATCATGTTACTGTACTCAGCCATCACCAGACACATCACTGAGTATAACACCCCTTTGGAATGTATCTCTAATTAAACCATGATATCTAGGTACCAGGAAAGTCATCATGTTACTGTACTCAGCCATCACCAGACACATCACTGAGTATAACACCCCCTTTGGAATGTATCTCTAATTAAACCATGATATCTAGGTACCAGGAAAGTCATCATGTTACTGTACTCAGCCATCACCAGACACATCACTGAGTATAACACCCCCTTTGGAATGTATCTCTAATTAAACCATGATATCTAGGTACCAGGAAAGTCATCATGTTACTGTACTCAGCCATCACCAGACACATCACTGAGTATAACACCCCCTTTGGAATGTATCTCTAATTAAAGGCATGATATCTAGGTACCAGGAAAGTCATCATGTTACTGTACTCAGCCATCACCAGACACATCACTGAGTATAACACCCCTTTGGAATGTATCTCTAATTAAAGGCATGATATCTAGGTACCAGGAAAGTCATCATGTTACTGTACTCAGCCATCACCAGACACATCACTGAGTATAACACCCCTTTGGAATGTATCTCTAACTAAACCATTATATCTAGGTACCGGGAAAGTCATCATTCTACTGTACTCAGCCATCACCAGACACATCACTGAGTATAACACCCCATTTGTAATGTATCTCCAATTAAACCATGATATCTAGGTTCCAGGACAGTCATCATGTTACTGTACTCAGCCATCACCAGACACATCACTGAGTATAACACCTTCTTTGGAATAGGTTCATAGGTTCATAAGTTCATACTAGGCCATCTGCCCTAGGGCACTTATAAGCCTAGCCAGAGTGTGTTTGGCTTTCGCCACCCATTTTAAATTAATTTTGCTATGCCCTTTTTCGAGGTTAGTATACTGTGCCTCTGTCTAACAGTGACACAGAAGTGATACCTGGGATAAACCTATGATCTCCCATCCATTCATCAAGATTCCTCTTGAAGAGAGTCAATGAGGGACTCTGCCTAACCTGGACTGGGATTTTATTCCAGAGTGAAGGGAGCCTCTGGGTTATGAATCTGTCCCTCCAGCATGTCCTATTTATTTCAGTGCTGAGGTTCAAGTTTCTCGGCGTGAGCTCAATGGGATTTGGATTTTCTGAGGTGCAGCATGTCCATTAATTCCGGGTTGGACATGGCTTTATACGTCAGGCACAGATCACCTCTGAGCAGGCTGTATGCCACTGAGTAGAGCTGGAGTTTCTTTAACCGGGCAGCATATGGCATCGTTTTGAGCCCTATGATCCTCTTGTTGAGGTACTTTTGGGGTCTTTCCAGTTGTTGCAGGTGTCTGGTAAGGTACATCCCAAAAGGGGCATTGTACTCAATTATGGGCCTGATGAGGGATGAGTACAGAGGCACGATGACCTCCCCTGACCTAGATGTGAATCCCTTCATGATTAGGTGGGCTATATAAAATGGTTTTCTAACCACTTTGCCCATGTGGTTGTCAAATGAGAGATTGCTATCAACTTGGGTCCCTAGGTCCCTATATACTTCTTCTGTACTTAATGGATTACCACCTATGTTGTAATTTGTGGGCACTTTGTTTTTGCCAAAGGGGATGACTATACACTTTTTGGCATTTAGCTTGAGGCCATGGCTCTGCACCAGTTGTCTGTTTCTATGAGGTCCTTTTGGAGGATTCTTGTGCCGGCTGGAGAGTCAATTATAGTGCCCAGTTTGCAGTCATCTGTGAACTTAGTCAGCCACAGTCCTTCTGTGTTGGCCTGTACCTCCGAGAAATATTACTGAACAAGAGAGGTCGCAGGACCGAGCCTTGGGGGACGCCACTTGTAACTGGTTTGGAGTCTGACATGGCTCCAGCAATTCTAAAGATGTGGGTTCTGTCCTTGAGCCAGTTTGCAACCCATCTAGTGACATAGGGGTTTATATTTAAGCTGGTGAGCTTATCTATAATGCCCGTGTGGGGTATTGTATCGAAGGCTTTTGCAAGGTCCAGGTAGGCTGTGTGGACCACCTTCCCATCGTCAATGGCCTTGGTGACTGTTTCAAAGAAATCAACTAGGTTTAACAGGATTGATCTGCCCTTAACAAAGCCAAACTGGGTAGGATCCAGTGTCTGTAGGTCCCCAATATCTTTATTTATGAGGTCCATGATGATCCTTTCCATAGCTTTGCAGACCAAGCTAGTCAGGCTTATGGGATGATAGTTTCCAGGATCCATTGAGGCACCACGTTTGTGGAGAGGAACCACTGTTGCTGTACACCACTCTTTGGGTACATATCCTGTAGTAAGGCTAAGACTGAACAGTAGTTTTATGTTTGGGTTTAACTCTTCTTGGAGTTCATGTAGGACGCAGCCCGGGACACTGTCTGGTCCCATCGATGCTGTGTTTTTTGCTTTGGAGAGGGCAGCTCTTACCTGAGCATCTGAGATGACAGGGGGGCAGCACTCTGCTAGGATAAATATTTTCCCTTTTGGTGGGGGGGAGTTTGCGCTGAACCCGTCAGCTAGGATGTTGGCAATGTCTGTAGGTTCAGTGTATTTATTGTCATTTTGGACTAATTCTAAGAATATCTGGGAATTCCCACCTAGGTTCCTAATATAACTAAAGAAAGCCTTGTGATTATCCTTAGTGTCCTGTGCAATTTTTCTCTCAAAGCTGGCCTTAGACGATTTTATGAGTGCCCGTAGTTTTTTGCTAATACTGATCAGAGATTCCTTCCCTTTTTGGGATTTTGCTCTATCATGTAGTAGCTTCCTCCTTCTATTGTATAGTTTGTTTATGGCTGGGGTCCACCAGACAGGACGTCTGCCTTTGGAGGATTGGGTCTTGGTTTTATTTGGGATTGCATGTTCCATGCATTCCTGAAGGTGTTCATAGAATGCGTTTATAAAGGATTCTGCTGTCTGGGCCATATTTTATACAGGCCCAGGGTCTTTGAAGGATTCCACGTCAGTTTTGAGGAGTGTGAAATTTGCTTTAGAGAAGTTTTTCACTGTGGTTTTCAGGGCAGGGGGTGGAGTCGGGATGTGAATATCCAGTGAGATTAGTTTATGGTCTGATCTTACCAGTGAGGGATACACTTCTGGTCTGGAGCATAGAATTCCCATGTTGGTGATGATCAGGTCCAGTATGTTTTACCCTCTTGTGGGAATGGTAACAAGTTGTTCCATAGCATTTGAGTTTATAAATTCTAGGAACCTTTGGGCTAGGGTGTTGGAGCTAGAGTAATGCTCCCAGTCTATGTTTGGGTAGTTGAAGTCGCCCAATATAATGGTGTTTGGAGAGACCTTCATATTTTCCAGTGTTCTCAGGAAGGCCGAGTGGGGTTCCTGGGTTTGGGAGGGTGGTCTGTAGCAGGCTATAAACTGGAAGGCAGTTTTACCCACTGTTAGTTGCACATGGATAGTCTCTGATGCTTTGTGCTGTGCCACCAATCTGGAAGTGTGGGTATCTTTGATGAATATTGATACTCCCCCTCCTTTTGTAGTACGGTCCAAGTTTTGGGGCCAAAAAGCATGGCATGAGGTATAACCTGGTAGAGCTGGGGTGCTCTCGGGAGCCTTGAACAAAGTTTCTGTTACTGCACAGATATCGATGTTCTCCATGCTAAGGAGAGTTTCGAGTGCATGCATCTTGAGGTTTAGACTTCTGGCATTGAGTAGCATTACTCTTAGTTTCTTATCCCTTGTGATACCTATGGAGGTGGGTTTGTCTTTTGAGCCTTGCTTAAAAAAGGCACTATGGGGGTAGCAAGAGCCTTTGCCAATATCTGAAAGCCCAGGGGTGACAGGTGCAAGCCGTCCCTAGCGAAGCATCGTGGCTTGTCGAGCATGTCATCCCGGGCTGACAGGCAGTGGATCCTTTTTGAATGACACCAATACTTAAGCCAATTGTTGAAATTGATCATCTTGTCTTCATATTGTGGCATCATTCTTGGTAAGGGTAAGATGCTACTCAAGGTCAGGGTCATACCGGCCTGAGCTACATGCTCAAAGAGCTCCTCTATGTCTCTTTTCCTCCAGGGAGGTACATCTCAGGTCATTCACACCAGCATGGACAATGACTGAGTCATACCTGTACTTGCCTTGAAGTGACCTGAGTGCTTGTGTTATGTGGCAGATCCTAAAAAACCCCCCAACCAGGGGGCCCGG
>NC_056743.1:1860885450-1860901468 GCF_019279795.1 Protopterus annectens | reverse complement strand
TTCCGGTCATGATACATTCATGTGTTTTGTGGGAGTATACTCAGTGATGTGTCTGCTGATGGCTGAGTACAGTAACATGATAAGTGTCCTGGTCATATACATTCATAAGGGGGTGGTATACTCAGTGATGTGTCTGCTGATGGCTGAGTACAGTAACATGATGACTTTCCTGGTACCTAGATATCATGCCTTTAATTAGAGATACATTCCAAAGGGGGGGTTTCTGCTCAATGATGTGTCTGTTGACTGGTGAGTACAGTAACATGATGACTTTCCTGGTACCTAGATATCATACCTTTAATTAGAGATACATTCCAAAGTGGGTGTTATACTCAGTGATGTGTCTGGTGATGGCTGAGTACAGTAACATGATGACTTTCCTGGTACCTAGATCACATGGTTTAATTAGAGATACATTACAAACAAGGTGTTATACTCAGTGATGTGCCTGGTGATGGCTGAGTAGAGTAACATGATGAGTGTCCTGGTCAGGTACATTCCAAAGGGGGTGTTATACTCAGTGATATGTCTGGTGATGGCTGAGTACAGTACCATGATGACTTTTCTGGTACCTAGATATCATGCCTTTAATTAGAAATACATTCCAAAGGGGTTGTTTCTACTCAATGATGTGTCTGTTGATTGGTGAGTACAGTAACATGATGACTTTCTTGGTACCTAGTTATCAGACCTTTAATTAGAGATACATTCCAAAGTCGGTGTTATACTCAGTGATTTGTCTGGTGATGGCTGAGTACAGTAACATGATGACTTTCCTGGTACCTAGATAACATGGTTTAATTAGAGATACATTCCAAATGAGGTGTTATACTCAGTGATGTGTCTGTTGATGGGTGAGTACAGTAAGATGATGACTTTCCTGGTACCTAGATATCATTCCTTTAATTAGAGGTACGTTCCAAAGTGGGTGTTACACTCAGTGATGTGTCTGGTGATGGCTGAGTATAGTAACTTGATGACTTTCCTGGTAACTAGATATCATGGTTTAATTAGAGATACATTCCAAAGGGGTTGTTATACTCAGTGATGTGTCTGGTGGTATCTGAGTACAGTAACATGATGACTTTCCTGGTACCTAGATATCGTGCCTATAATTAGGGATACATTCCAAAGGGGGTGTTATACTCAGTGATGTGTCTGGTGATGGCTGAGTACAGTAGCATGATGAGTGTCCTGGTCAGATATATTCCAAAGGGGGTGTTATACTCAGTGATGTGTCTGGTGATGGCTGAGTACAGTAACATGATGACTTTCCTGGTACCTAGATATCATGCCTTTAATTAGAGATACATTCCAAAGGGGGTTTAATACTCAGTGATGTGTTTGTTGATGTCTGAGTACAGTAACATGATGACTTTCCTGGAACCTAGATGTCATGGTTTAATTAGAGATACATTCCAAAGGGGGTGTTATACTCAGTGATGTGTCTGGTGGTATCTGAGTACAGTAACATGATGACTTTCCTGGTACCTAGATATTGTGCCTTTAATTAGAGATACATTCCAAATGGGGGTGTTTATACTCAGTGATGTGTCTAGTGATGGCTGAGTACAGTAACATGATGAGTGTCCTGGTCAGATACATTCCAAAGGGGGTGGTATACTCAGTGATGTGTCTGGTGATGGCTGAGTACAGTAACATGATGACTTTTTGGTACCTAGATATCATGCCTTTAATTAGAGATACATTCCAAAGGGGGGTTTCTACTCAATGATGTGTCTGTTGATTGGTGATTACAGTAACATGATGACTTTCCTGGTACTTAGATATCAGACCTTTAATTAGAGATATATTCCAAAGTGGGTGTTATACTGAGTGATGTGTCTGGTGATGGCTGAGTACAGTAACACGATGACTTTCCTGGTACCTAGATAACATGGTTTAATTAGAGATACAATACAAACAAGGTGTTATACTCAGTGATGTGTCTGGTGATGGATGAGTAGAGTAACATGATGAGTGTCCTGGTCAGATACATTCCAAAGGGGGTGGTATACTCAGTGATGTGTCTGATGATGGCTGAGTACAGTAACATGATGACTTTTCTGGTACCTAGATATCATGCCTTTAATTAGAGATACATTCCAAAGGGGGTGTTATACTCAGTGATGTGTCTGTTGATTGGTGAGTACAGTAACATGATGACTTTCCTGGTACCTAGATATCATACCTTTAATTAGAGATACATTCCAAAGTGGGTGTTATACTCAGTGATGTGTCTGTTGATGGCTGAGTACAGTAACATGATGACTTTCCTGGTACCTAGATATCATGGTTTAATTAGAGATACATTCCAAAGGAGGTGTTATACTCAGTGATGTGTCTGTTGATTGGTGAGTACAGTAACATGATGACTTTCCTGGTACCTAGATATCATACCTTTAATTAGAGATACATTCCAAAGTGGATGTTATACTCAGTGATGTGTCTGGTGATGGCTGAGCACAGTAACTTGATGACTTTCCTGGTAACTAGATATCATGGTTTAATTAGAGATACATTCCAAAGGGGGTGTTATACTCAGTGATGTGTCTGGTGGTATCTGAGTACAGTAACATGATGAGTGTCCTGGTACCTAGATATCATGCCTTTAATTAGAGATACATTCCAAATGGGGTGTTATACTCAGTGATGTGTCTGATGATGGCTGTGTACAGTTACATGATGACTTTCCTGGTACCTAGATATCTTGTCTTTAATTAGAGATACATTCCAAATGGGGGTGTTATACTTAGTGATGTGTCTGGTGATGGCTGAGTACAGTAACATGATGAGTGTCCTGGTCAGATACATTCCAAAGGGGGTGGTATACTCAGTGATGTGTCTGGTGATGGCTGAGTACAGTAACATGATGACTTTCCTGGTACCTATATTTCATGTGTTTAATTAGAGATACATTCCAAAGGTGGTGTAATACTCAGTGATGTGTCTGGTGATGGCTGAGTACAGTAACATGATGACTTTCCTGGTACCTAGATATCATGGTTTAATTAGAGATACATTCCAAAGGGGTGTTATACTCAGTGATGTGTCTGGTGGTATCTGAGTACAGTAACATGATGACTTTCCTGGTACCTAGATATCATGCCTTTAATTAGAGATACATTCCAAAGGTGGTGTTATACTCAGTGATATGTGTTGATTGCTGAGTACAGTAACATGATGACTTTCCTGGTACCTAGATATCATGCCTTTAATTAGAGATACATTCCAAAGGGGTGTTATACTCAGTGATGTGTCTGGTGGTATCTGAGTACAGTAACATGATGACTTTCCTGGTACCTATATATCATGGTTTAATTAGAGATACATTCCAAAAGGGGTGTTATACTCAGTGATGTGTCTGGTGATGGCTGAGTACAGTAACATGATATGTGACCTGGTGAGATACATTCCAATGGGGGTGTTATACTCAGTGATGTGTCTGGTGATGGCTGAGTACAGTAACATGATGACTTTCCTGGTACCTAGATATCATGGTTTTATTAGAGATACATTCCAAAAGGGGTGTTATACTCAGTGATGTGCCTGTTGTTGGCTGAGTACAATAACATGATGACTTTCCTGGTACCTAGATATCATGCCTTTAATTAGAGATACATTCGAAAGGTGGTGTTATACTCAGTGATGTGTCTAGTGATAAAAAAAAGAAACAAAGCCAAACAGATAAAACAAAATAGTTGGACCTTAGAGTGAACCAAACAGTTTAAATATCGGCAAGCCAACACAATCAGTGTTAAATCCACGCCAAAGCAAGAACTCTCCAACTTGTTTAAAGGGTTTATTAAAAGATTTGAAGCGCTTTTCGTTTGCCTTCCTAGGCAAACTTCTTCAGAAAATAATGGTATAACATTGCACTTGCTTTAAATATCATGACATCACCAATAAATTATTCAATTGCATCTAATTAGATTGATTGCAATAAAGAATATAAAAGAGAAATAACTTGTAACTTGTTGGCAATACAAATACATTTAAAATCATGTAAATATTTCTGTCAACCTAGTAAACATATTAAAAGTGTGCCAAAAAAATTATGTGCACACTATTTTAAAAATTAGGCATACAGGTACATAGTAGATGTAAGCTTTAAAATTAATTTTAATTTTAATTTAAAAAAGACTACAAATGTGCCATAAGTACTTAGTACTTCCCACATATAAAATGGTGCAAAAAAGTTTATTTGTGTGTCTCGTACCAACTCAGAAACATCAAATACTATTTTCAACACATATAAAATATAAAATATAAAGTTGGTGTCTGGTATAAGTATATGACACAAGGCACACCCAGTAATGGGTTTAAGCAAGGAAATAAAACAGTACTACATGGTGACTAAATGAATGAATACACACATAGTATATGTAGTGTTGATGTCATCCCATTTACGTGTGTTAAATTAGCACCATATTTATCTCCTTAAACTCAACATACGAAGAACACAAGAAATAGAACAGGATTCATTCAACCCAGGACTGTGATATGCTTCCAGTTTAAGTTGCCAATATAATTCCCTTTCTAGTAATCTAAGGTGAGTTGGTCCACCTCTACTGTCGAGTGTAACCTGTTCAATACCTATAAATTTGAAACTGTGTGTAGGGTGTTCCTGGATGTGTTTGGCCAAGGCATTTGTCTCTTTACATTTTCTGATCGCATAAGAGTGTTCATAAATGCTCTCCTGAGCCTCTTCGGTTTTGCCTACATAAAACCCTAAACAGTTTTGGCATTGTGCCAGGTACACCAACATAGAAGAATTACAATTCAATCTAGATTTTAACTTAAATTCTTGATTTTGAACAGAACTCTACTGAAAATGAACATATATCCAGCTAGACTAGCCCGGTTAACAAATGTAAAATAAATAAATAAATACATAAATAAATAAATAAAGATGAGTACAGTAACATGATGACTTTCCTGGTACCTAGATATCATGCCTTTAATTAGAGATACATTCCAAAGGGGTGTTATACTCAATGATGTGTCTGGTGATGGCTGAGTACAGTAGCCTGATGAGTGTCCTGGTCAGATACATTCCAAAGGGTGTAGTATACTCAGTGATGTGTCTGGTGATGGCTGAGTACAGTAACATGATGACTTTCCTGGTACCTAGATATCATGGTTTAATTAGAGATACATTCCAAAGGAGGTGTTATACTCAGTGATGTGTCTGTTGATTGGTGAGTACAGTAACATGATGACTTTCCTGGTACCTAGATATCATGGTTTAATTAAAGATACATTCCAAAGGGGTGTTATACTCAGTGATGTGTCTGGTGGTACCTGAGTACAGTAACATGATGACTTTCCAGGAACTTAGCTATAATGGTTTAATTAGAGATATATTCCAAGGGGTGTTATACTCAGTGATGTGTCTGGTGATGGCTGAGTACAGTAACATGATGACTTTTCTGGCACCTAGATATCATGCCTTTAATTACAGATGCATTCCAAATGGGGTGTTATACTCAGTGATGTGTCTGGTGATGGCTGAGTACAGTAACATGATGACTTTCCTGATACCTAGATATCATGGTTTAATTAGAGATTCATACCAAAGGGGGTGTTATACTCAGTGATGTGTCTGGTGATGGCTGAGTACAGTAACATGATGACTTTCCTGGTACCTATATATCATGCCTTTAATTAGAGATATATAACAAAGGGGGTGTAATACTCAGTGATGTGTCTGCTGATGGCTGAGTATACTAACATAATGACTTTCCTGGTACCTATATATCATGCCTTTAATTAGAGATATATTACAAATGGGGTGTAATACTCAGTGATGTGCCTTGTGATGGCTGAGTATACTAACATGATGACTTTCCTGGTACCTATATATCATGCCTTTAATTATAGATACATTCCAAAGTGGGTGTTATACTCAGTGATGTGCCTGGTGATGGCTGAGTACAGTAACGTGATGACTTTCCTGGTACCTAGATATCATGCCTTTAATTAAAGATGCATTCCAAAGGGGGTGGTATACTCAGTGATGTGTCTGGTGATGGCTGAGTACAGTAACATGATGACTTTTCTGGTACCTAGATATCATGGTTTAATTAAAGATACATTCCGAAGGAGGTGTTATACTCAGTGATGTGTCTGTTGATTGGTGAGTACAGTAACATGATGACTTTCCTGGTAACTAGATATCATGGTTTAATTAACGATACATTCCAAAGGGGTGTTATACTCAGTGATGTGTCTGGTGGTACCTGAGTACAGTAACATGATGACTTTCCAGGAACCTAGCTATCATGGTTTAATTAGAGATACATTCCATGGGGTGTTATACTCAGTGATGTGTCTGGGGATGGCTGAGTACAGTAATATGATGACTTTTCTGGCACCTAGATATCATGCCTTTAATTGCAGATGCATTCCAAATGGGGTGTTATACTCAGTGATGTGTCTGACGATGGGCGAGTACAGTAACATGATGACTTTCCTGGAACCTAGATATCATGGTTTAATTAGAGATAAATTCCAAAGAGGGTGTTATACTCAGTGATGTGTATGGTGGTATCTGAGTACAGTAACATGACGACTTTCCTGGTACCTAGATATCGTGCCTTTAATTAGAGATGCATTCCAAATGGGGGAGTTATACTCAGTGATGTGTCTGGTGATGGCTGAGTACAGTAACATGATAAGTGTCCTGGTCATATACATTCCAAAGGGGGTGGTATACTCAGTGATGTGTCTGCTGATGGCTGAGTACAGTAACATGATGACTTTACTGGTACCTAGATATCATGCCTTTAATTAGAGATACATTCCCAAGTGGGTGTTATACTCAGTGATGTGTCTGGTGATGGCTGAGTACAGTAACATGATGACTTTCTTACCTAGATAACATAGTTTAATTAGAGATACATTCCACATGAGGTGTTATACTCAGTGATGTGTCTGTTGATTGGTGAGTACAGTAAGATGATGACTTTCTTGGTACCTAGATATCATTCCTTTAATTAGAGGTACGTTCCAAAGTGGGTGTTATACTCAGTGATGTGTCTGGTGATGGCTGAGTACAGTAACTTGATGACTTTCCTGGTAACTAGATATCATGGTTTAATTAGAGATACATTCCAAAGGGGTGTTATACTCAGTGATGATTCTGGTGGTATCTGAGTACAGTAACAGGATGACTTTCCTGGTACCTAGATATCATGCCTTTAATTAGAGATACATTCCAAATGGGGGTGTTATACTCAATGATGTGTCTGGTCATGGCTGAGTACAGTAACATGATGAGAGTCCTGTTCAGCTTCATTCCAAAGGGGGTGTTATACTCAGTGATGTGTCTGGTGATGGCTGAGTACAGTAACATGATGACTTTCCTGGTACCTAGATATCATGCCTTTAATTAGAGATACATTCAAAAGGGGGTGTAATACTCAGTGATGTGTTTGTTGATGTCTGAGTGCAGTAACATGATAACTTTCCTGGAACCTGGATATCATGGTTTAATTAGAGATACATTCCAAAGGGGGTGTTATACTCAGTGATGTGTCTGGTGGTATCTGAGTACAGTAACATGATGACTTTCCTGGTACCTAGATATCATGCCTTTAATTAGAGATACATTCCAAATGTGAGTGTTATACTCAGTGATGTGTCTGGTGATGGCTGAGTACAGTAACATGATATGTGACCTGGTGAGATACATTCCAATGGGGGTGTTATGTTCAGTGATGTGTCTGGTGATGGCTGAGTACAGTAACATGATGACTTTCCTGGTACCTAGATATCATGGTTTAATTAGAGATACATTCCAAAATGTGTGTTATACTCAGTGATGTGCCTGTTGATTGGTGAGTACAGTAAGATGATGACTTTCCTGGTACCTAGATATCATTCCTTTAATTAGAGGTACCTTCCAAAGTGGATGTTATACTCAGTGATGTGTCTGGTGATGGCTGAGTACAGTAACTTGATGACTTTCCTGGTAACTAGATATCATGGTTTAATTAGAGATACATTCCAAAGGGGTTGTTATACTCAGTGATGTGTCTGGTGGTATCTGAGTACAGTAACATGATGAGTGTCCTGGTACCTAGATATCATGCTTTTAATTAGAGATACATTCCAAATGGGGTGTTATACTCAGTGATGTGTCTGATGATGGCTGTGTACAGTTACATGATGACTTTCCTGGTACCTAGATATCTTGTCTTTAATTAGAGATACATTCCAAATGGGGGTGTTATACTTAGTGATGTGTCTGGTGAGGGCTGAGTACAGTAACATGATGAGTGTCCTGGTCAGATACATTCCAAAGGGGGTGGTATACTCAGTGATGTGTCTGGTGATGGCGGAGTACTGTAACATGATGACTTTCCTGGTACCTAGATATCATGCCTTTAATTAGAGATACATTCCAAAGGGGGTGTAATACTCAGTGATGTGTTTGGTGATGTCTGAGTACAGTAACATGATGACTTTCCTGGAACCTGGATATCATGGTTTAATTAGAGATACATTCCAAAGGGGGTGTTATACTCAGTGATGTGTCTGGTGGTATCTGAGTACAGTAACATGATGACTTTCCTGGTACCTAGATATCATGCCTTTAATTGGAGATACATTCCAAAGGTGGTGTTATACTCAGTGATATGTGTTGATTGCTGAGTACAGTAACATGATGACTTTCCTGGTACCTAGATATCATGCCTTTAATTAGAGATACATTCCAAAGGGGGTGTTATACTCAGTGATGTGTCTGGTGGTATCTGAGTACAGTAACATGATGACTTTCCTGGTACCTAGATATCATGGTTTAATTAGAGATACATTCCAAAGGGGTGTTATACTCAGTGATGTGTCTGGTGATGGCTGAGTACAGTAACATGATATGTGACCTGGTGAGATACATTCCAATGGGGGTGTTATACTCAGTGATGTGTCTGGTGATGGCTGAGTACAGTAACATGATGACTTTCCTGGTACCTAGATATCATGGTTTAATTAGAGATACATTCCAAAAGGGGTGTTATACTCAGTGATGTGCCTGTTGTTGGCTGAGTACAATAACATGATGACTTTCCTGGTACCTAGATATCATGCCTTTAATTAGAGATACATTCGAAAGGTGGTGTTATACTCAGTGATATGTGTTGATTGGTGAGTACAGTAACATGATGACTTTCCTAGAACCTAGATATCATGGTTTAATTAGAGATACATTCCAAAGTAGGTGTTATACTCAGTGATGTGTCTGGTGATTGCTGTGTACAGTAACATGATGAGTGACCTGGTCAGATACATTCCAGTGGGGGTGTTATACTCAGTGATGTGTCTAGTGATAAAAAAGAGAAACAAAGCCAAACAGATAAAACAAAATAGGTGGACCTTAGAGTGAACCAAACAGTCTAAATATCGGCAAGCCAACACAATCAGTGTTAAATCCACGCCAAAGCAAGAACTCTCCAACTTGTTTAAAGGATTTATTAAAAGATTTGAAGTGCTTTTCGTTTGCCTTCCTAGGCAAACTTCTTCAGAAAGTAATGGTATAACATTACACTTGCTTTAAATATCGTGACATCACCAATAAATTATTCAATTGCATCTAATTAGATTAATTGCAATAAGGAATATAAAAGGGAAATAACTTGTAACTTGTTGGCAATACAAATACATTTAAAAACATGTAAATATTTCTGTCAACCTAGTAAACATATTAAAAGTGTGCCGAAGAAATTGTGCAAACTATTTAAAAAAAAATTTTTTGGAATACAGGTACATAGTAGATGTAAACTTAAAAATTAATTTCAAATTTAATTTAAAAGACTACAAATGTGCCATAAGTAGTTAGTACTTCCCACATATAAAATGGCACAAAAAAGTTTATTTATGTTTCTCGTACCAACTCAGAAACATAAAATACTATTTTCAACACATATAAAATATAAAATGTAAAGTTGGTGTCTAGTATAAGTATATGACACAAGGCATACCCAGTAATGGGTTTAAGCAAGGAAATAAAACAGTACTACATGGTGACTAAATGAATGAATACACACATAGTATATGTAGTGTTGATGTCATCCCATTTACGTGTGTTAAATTAGCACCATATTTATCTCCTTAAACTCAACATATGAAGAACACAAGAAATAGAACAGGATTCATTCAACCCAGGACTGTGATATGCTTCCAGTTTAAGTTGCCAATATAATTCCCTTTCTAGTAATCTAAGGTGAGTTGGTCCACCTCTACTGTCGAGTGTAACCTGTTCAATACCTATAAATTTGAAACTGTGTGTAGGGTGTTCCTGGATGTGTTTGGCCAAGGCATTAGTCTCTTTACATTTTCTGATCGCATAAGAGTGTTCATAAATGCGCTCCCTGAGCCTGCGCTCGGTTTTGCCTACATAAAACCCTAAACAGTTTTGGCATTGTGCCAGGTACACCAACATAGAAGAATTACAATTCAATCTAGATTTTAACTTAAATTCTTGATTTTGAACAGAACTCTACTGAAAATGAACATATATCCAGCAAGACTAGCCCGGTCAACAAATGTAAAATAAATAAATAAATAAATAAATAAATAAATAAAGATGAGTACAGTAACATGATGACTTTCCTGGTACCTAGATATCGTGCCTTTAATTAGAGATACATTCCAAATGGGGGTGTTATACTCAGTGATGTGTCTGGTGATGGCTGAGTACAGTAACATGATGAGTGTCCTGGTCAGATACATTCCAAAGGGGGTGGTATACTCAGTGATGTGTCTGGTGATGGCTGAGTACAGTAACATGATGACTTTCCTGGTACCTAGATATCATGGTTTAATTAAAGATACATTCCAAAGGGGGTGTTATACTCAGTGATGTGTCTGTTGATTGGTGAGTACAGTAACATGATGACTTTCCTGGTAACTAGATATCATGGTTTAATTAACGATACATTCCAAAGGGGTGTTATACTCAGTGATGTGTCTGGTGGTACCTGAGTACAGTAACATGATGACTTTCCAGGAACCTAGCTATCATGGTTTAATTAGAGATACATTCCAAGGGGTGTTATACTCAGTGATGTGTCTGCTGATGGCTGAGTACAGTAACATGATGACTTTTCTGGCACCTAGATATCATGCCTTTAATTACAGATGCATTCCAAATGGGGTGTTATACTCAGTGATGTGTCTGGTGATGGCTGAGTACAGTAACATGATGACTTTCCTGATACCTAGATATCATGGTTTAATTAGAGATTCATTCCAAAGGGGGTGTTATACTCAGTGATGTGTCTGGTGATGGCTGAGTACAGTAACATGATGACTTTCCTGGTACCTATATATCATGCCTTTAATTAGAGATATATTACAAAGGGGGTGTAATACTCAGTGATGTGTCTGCTGATGGCTGAGTATACTAACATAATGACTTTCCTGGTACCTATATATCATGCCTTTAATTAGAGATATATTACAAAGGGGGTGTAATACTCAGTGATGTGTCTGGTGATGGCTGAGTATACTAACATGATGACTTTCCTGGTACCTATATATCATGCCTTTAATTATAGATACATTCCAAAGTGGGTGTTATACTCAGTGATGTGCCTGGTGATGGCTGAGTACAGTAACATGATGACTTTCCTGGTACCTAGATATCATGCCTTTAATTAAAGATGCATTCCAAAGGGGGTGGTATACTCAGTGATGTGTCTGGTGATGACTGAGTACAGTAACATGATGACTTTCCTGGTACCTAGATATCATGGTTTAATTAAAGATACATTCCGAAGGAGGTGTTATACTCAGTGATGTGTCTGTTGATTGGTGAGTACAGTAACATGATGACTTTCCTGGTAACTAGATATCATGATTTAATTAACGATACATTCCAAAGGGGTGTTATACTCAGTGATGTGTCTGGTGGTACCTGAGTACAGTAACATGATGACTTTCCAGGAACCTAGCTATCATGGTTTAATTAGAGATACATTCCAAGGGGTGTTATACTCAGTGATGTGTCTGACGATGGGCGAGTACAGTAACATGATGACTTTCCTGGAACCTAGATATCATGGTTTAATTAGAGATACATTCCAAAGAGGGTGTTATACTCAGTGATGTGTATGGTGGTATCTGAGTACAGTAACATGACGACTTTCCTGGCACCTAGATATCGTGCCTTTAATTAGAGATGCATTCCAAATGGGGGAGTTATACTCAGTGATGTGTCTGGTGATGGCTGAGTACAGTAACATGATAAGTGTCCTGGTCATATACATTCCAAAGGGGGTGGTATACTCAGTGATGTGTCTGCTGATGGCTGAGTACAGTAACATGATGACTTTACTATTACCTAGATATCATGCCTTTAATTAGAGATACATTCCAAAGGGGGTGTTTCTACTCAATGTGTCTGTTGATTGGTGAGTACAGTAACATGATGACTTTCCTGGTACCTAGATATCAGACCTTTAATTAGAGATACATTCCAAAGTGGGTGTTATACTCAGTGATGTGTCTGGTGATGGCTGAGTACAGTAACATGATGACTTTCTTACCTAGATAACATAGTTTAATTAGAGACACATTCCAAATGAGGTGTTATACTCAGTGATGTGTCTGTTGATTGGTGAGTACAGTAACATGATGACTTTCCTGGTACCTAGATATCATGCCTTTAATTAGAGATACGTTCCAAAGTGGGTGTTATACTCAGTGATGTGTCTGGTGATGGCTGAGTACAGTAACATGATGACTTTCCTGGTACCTAGATATCATGCCGTTAATTAGAGATACATTCAAAAGGGGGTGTAATACTCAGTGATGTGTTTGGTGATGTCTGAGTACAGTAACATGATGACTTTCCTGGAACCTAGATATCATGGTTTAATTAGAGATACATTCCAAAGGGGTGTTATACTCAGTGATGTGTCTGGTGGTATCTGAGTACAGTAACATGATGACTTTCCTGGTACCTAGATATCATGCCTTTAATTAGAGATACATTCCAAATGAGAGTGTTATACTCAGTGATGTGTCTGGTGATGGCTGAGTACAGTAACATGATATGTGACCTGGTGAGATACATTCCAAAGGGGGTGTTATACTCAGTGATGTGTCTGGTGATGGCTGAGTACAGTAACATGATGACTTTCCTGGTACCTAGATATCATGGTTTAATTAGAGATACATTCCAAAGGGGTGTTATACTCAGTGATGTGCCTGGTGATGGCTGAGTACAGTAACATGATGACTTTCCTGGTACCTAGATATCATGCCTTTAATTAGAGATGCATTCCAAATGGGGTGTTATACTCAGTGATGTGTCTGATGATGGCTGAGTACAGTAACATGATGACTTTCCTGGAACCTAGATATCATGGTTTAATTAGAGATACATTCCAAAGTGGGTGTTATACTCAGTGATGTGTCTGGTGGTATCTGAGTACAGTAACATGATGACTTTCCAGGAACCTAGCTATCATGGTTTAATTAGAGATACATTCCAAAGGGGGTGTTATACTCAGTGATGTGTCTGGTGGTATCTCCTAAATCCTATTCTGTGCTATCCTCCTAAATCCTGAAAAAACAAAACTACTGTTTTTTACTCCTACTCATAAATCTCCCATTCCTTTCTTCTTTATAACCTCTAGCAATGGTACCAACATTAACCCAGAGACTACAACCCGCCTACTAGGTGTAACTATTGATAATCATCTCAACTATGATGAACACATAACTCCACTATAAAGTCTGTTAACAGAAAACTTGGCACCCTCTATAGAATAAAACCCTTCCTCACCCCTTCTGCAAGGAAAACAATTGCTCAGACCCACCTAATTTCCACCATTTTCTATCCCTCTGTTGTATATACCACCCTATCCAATAACAACCTCTCTAAACACTCCACCTGTTATAATAGCATAGCTAGATTCATTACAAGTTCCCCCTTTAAAACTCACCACTGCCTTAACCTCAAACAATTTGGATGGCTAGAACTGCAAAACCATATACTCTTTCAACAATTACTTATTACACAAAAGATCCTATACCACCCTAACAACACCCCTATTCTGACTAATCTAATTACACCATATACTAATCTAGCTACACTACGATCTGCTAACAAGCTTCTAGTTTCCTCAAATAAAGCTAACAACAAAGCCGGGGATTCACTTTTCTCAAACACTGCAGGAAAATTCTAGAATCAGCTTCCTGCTTAATTATCTACCATCACTTCAACTTCTCTTTTTAAAAAACATCTTAAAGAACATCTGAAAACGCACTGGTTTGCCCATGTACTAACCCAGACTAACATTTTTTTTTCACTTTCTATTCTTAACCCTATACCTACTCCTTTAACCTTTACCTCCAAATCTACTTACAACTCTTACTCTGGAATATGAGAATAACATATATATTATTTCCCTTATCTAAGACTTGCTCATACCTTCTAGTGTGATTTGTAGAATTGTTTAGTTTAATTTTTGTAGAATTGTTTAGTTTAAGTTTTACTAAAATTATTTAATATACAAATTTATTACATCTGTTCACTAGACCAATACTACCTCTGTATTGTGATTCTTACTGGTTCTATACAGTGTTAACTTTGTCATTATTCGTGTGTGGAGCTTTTCTCCACAGGCCTCTAGTGAAAATGGACATATATCCAGCTAGACTAGCCCGGTAAACAAATGTAAAATAAATAAATAAATTAATTAATCTGAGTACAGTAACATGATGACTTTTCTGGTACCTAGATATCATGCCTTTAATTAGAGATACATTCCAAACACGGGTGTTATACTCAGTGATGTGTCTGGTGATGGCTGAGTACAGTAACATGATGAGTGACCTGGTCAGATACATTGCAAAGGGGGTGTTATACTCAGTGATGTGCCTGGTGATGGCTGAGTACAGTAACACGATGACTTTCCTGGTACCTAGATATCATGCCTTTAATTAGAGATGCATTCCAAATGGGGTGTTATACTCAGTGATGTGTCTGATGATGGCTGAGTACAGTAACATGATGACTTTCCTGGTACCTAGATATCATGGTTTAATTAAAGATACATTCCAAAGGGGTGTTATACTCAGTGATGTGTCTGGTGGTATCTGAGTACAGTAACATGATGACTTTCCAGGAACCTAGCTATCATGGTTTAATTACAGATACATTCCAAGGGGTGTTATACTCAGTGATGTGTCTGGTGATGGCTGAGTACAGTAACATGATGACTTTTCTGGCACCTAGATATCATGCCTTTAATTACAGATGCATTCCAAATGGGGTGTTATACTCAGTGATGTGTCTGACGATGGGCGAGTACAGTAACATGATGACTTTCCTGGAACCTAGATATCATTTAAAGAGGTTACTCAGGGTTTTATGGTGTGTCTTGACTATACAAACCAAAGACATTCTACCTGTTTATCATTTAATAAAATTCCTTTATACTCTCATGGTTCAAATTATCAGAACATAACTTTGGAACCTATAATCATTTAACATAGATATACTCCCATAAACGTTCAATACTTTCCTATATAAATCTCCCAAAAAAATCTGTCTACTCCTAATTCCAAATCACTCTGTTTATAACTCCTACTATAAATCTCCAATCACTCTTTTTATAAAACCTTTAGCTGAACCAACATTAACCCAAATAACCGTCTAGCTATATATATTTCAACATAATTTTAAACATAAACCCTATAAAGCTTTACTAGATAATTACACCTTATAAATAAACCACATTCCTCACCCTTGTGCTAAAACAATCAACCAACCTTTTCACATTCATGTTTAATCACCATCTAACTCTCTAACACTCACTTTTAAACATCTAACATTACAATCCCTTAAAACTACATTTCTCAAAATTATCTAACCCCAAATTTTTAAAAAACATTGAAAAAAAAATTTTGACTAATATAATTAACCAAAACTAATCTAGCTACACTAAGAAAATCTGCCCCTAAAAAAGGGTTTTTTTAAAAAATTAAAAGCTTTTTTTAACCC
>NC_056743.1:1860858571-1860884950 GCF_019279795.1 Protopterus annectens | reverse complement strand
GTGACAGGTGTTTGCAATCTCTATATATCCTGCAGTTGTGAATGTGTGAGGTAATGAAAAAAAAAAAAAAACATAATCAATTCTCAGATCTACTTGGAGTTAGTGCAGAATGTCACAAAACACACCGACTAGCCAACATCCTGGCAGACAGGTTCAGTGCAAACTTCACCCCCCTCTCACCCTCAAAAGGGCCCATAACTATACCAGAAGAATGTAGTGCCCTGAAATCAGACACTCAGGTTAGAACAGCCCTCTCCAAAGCCAAAAACACAGAATCAATGGTACCAGACTGTGTCCCAGGCTGCATCCTACGTGAGCTCAAAGGTGAACTAACCCCTCACCTAAACACTGTTTAAAATCAGCTTCTCCACAGAATACATGCCCACAGAGTGGTGCACAGCAACTGTTATTCCACTCCACAAAGGTGGAGCTACAATGGACCCTGGGAACTATTGCCCTATTAGCCTGACTAGCTTGGTCTGCAAAGCTATGGAGCACATCATCATGGATCTCATTAACAGACACATTGGGAACCTCCAAACACTGGACCCTACCCAGTTCTGCTTTAAGGGCAGATCATGCCTCCTAAACCTGGTGGACTTCTTTGCGACAGTTACCAAGGCTATAGACGAGGGAAAGGTGGTCCACACAGCCTACCTAGATCTTGCAAAGGCCTTCAACACCATTCCCCACTCAGGTATTATAGACAAGCTCACCAGCCCGAACATAAACCCCTACGTCATGAGATTGGTTGCCAACTGGCTCACGGACAGAACCCACATGGTAAGAGTTGCGGGAGCTAGGTCTGACTGTAAACCGGTTACAAGTGGCATTCCCCAGGGCTCAGTCCTAGGACCCCTCCTGTTCAGCATATACTTCTCAGAGGTACAGGCAGGAAAAGGAGGACTATACCTGACCAAGTTCACAGACAAGTGCAAATTAGGGGCTATAATTGACTCCAGCTGACACAGACATCCTCCAAAAGGGTCTCACTGGGACAGATACCTGGTGTCAAAACCATGGCCTCAAGCTAAATGCCAAAATGTGCATAGTCATCCCCTTTGGAAAAAAAAAACAAAGTACCCACAAACTACCACACAGGTGGTAGCCCCCTAAATACGGAAGACGTAATAAGGGATCTGGGGACCCAAGTAGATAGTAACCTCTCCTTTGATAATCACATTGCCATAGTGGTTAGAAAATCCTTCTATGTGGCCCAACTAATCACAAAAGGGTTTGCATCCAGATCGAAAGTGGTCATTGGGCCCCTCTACACATCACTCATCAGACCCATCATAGAGTACAATGCCCCATTTGGGATGTACCTTACAAGACACCTGCAACAACTGTAAAGACCACAGAAGTATCTCACCAAGAGGATCACTGACCTTAAGCAGATATCCTATGCAGCTCGACTGAAGAAACTCCAGCTGTACTCAGTTGCATACCGCTTACTCAGAGGGGATCTCTGCCTGACATACAAGGCCATGTCCGACCCAGAATTGATGGACATGCTCAACCTAAAGAAAACCTTATCACCTCAAGCCACACGCTCCAGGGATCTAAACCTCACCACAACAATAAATAGGACATGCTGGAGGGAGAGATTCCTGTCCCAGAGACTTCCCATGCTCTGGAACAATATTCCAATCTACATTAGGCAGAGCTCCTCGCTAACCCTCTTCAAGAGAAACCGTGACGAGTGGATGGGAAACAGAAAGTTTAGCCCAGGGATCACTTCAATGGCTCTGCTGGAGAGAGGCACAGGGAACTAATCTAAGGGGCTGGCGAAAGCCAACACATTCCGGCTAGGCTTATAAATGCCTTCGGGCAGATAGCCTAGTACCTACCTGTCATCAGGGAACTTGATGCAAGATCATACAACAAAGGACAGGGTAGCAAAATTACAATCTCTTGCATCACCACACATGCTTAGACTGCAGTTATATCCACAATAATCTATGATTAATAACAAACTGGTTGAGCTTCACATAAAAATTGCACAAACACAAGACATCAGTCAACATCTCAGTCTTGCACTGCATAGGCTGATGGTCTGTGACCACGTTGTCTGCATCATGCAAACCAAGTGTGTAATAAACTTTGAGACACTAAGTGTTCTCATAATGTAGCACTGTGATAACTGTACCTAACTAGGCTACTGGGGACTAATGTCACTAAGAACCTGAATGTGTACAACTGTAGAACATATGTGCAGAAAGCCTTATCAGGAAGTCAAAGTTAAATACTTGCGTTCCTGCACCTTTAACCTCAAACAAGATTGGACTAGGCTACTGGGGACTAATGTCACTAAGAACCTGAATGTGTACAACTGTAGAACATATGTGCAGAAAGCCTCATCAGGAAGTCAAAGTTAAACACTTGCGTTCCTGCACCTTTAACCTCAAACAAGATTGGACTAGTCTAAAAGTACACAAAGTACAATACGCGTGCACAAGCAAATAATTTGATACAACCATCCCATCAAGACACAAACTGACCAACCATGATGTGATATATTGAGTTAAAACAAACAGAACTAAAATAAAAATAAATGAAAAATGGTGGATGATCCCATTAGAGTAAGTAACCAGCCACACACCCACATGAAAGTTAAAATAGGAAACTTTTGATATAAATAAAATGTTACAACACAACTGTTTAGTAAAAAAAAATACAGCAGAAATACACAAAACACATAATTTGTACCCATGTATTCATCACCATACATCCACAGAACAGAAGCTGAAAGCATTGACTTACCTTAGCCTTACAATCTCTCAAAAATAAAATGCCGCACTTGCTTGAAATACCAGCACCTATCTGTTGTATTTATTGTTCACACAGTCTTCTGGTAGTAGTCTTCCTCTACAAGGAGGACAATTTCAAAATAATTCCTTCAAAAAAACAAGGCATGGGTCAACGGGCCAATTTCTCCTTTTACCAGAGAAAAGATTGCAAGAAACTGTCTTCCAGCTTTTCACTCTGGCTGTGTGTTCTGAACTGAGCCAAAATTCCTGCAGGAAGTTCAAAGCATGTCATATCTCCTACAGAGCCATACCCTGCCAATAATGGCTTGTGTGCCACTATTCATAAATTGAAATTACAATCCCTTAATTGTGAAGTATTGATAGAAGGGGAATCTGTCAGACCTGAGGAATGAATCTCTATCTTCACCACCTTGTTAATGTGAATGGTGACATTGCTACCTTTTCACTGTTTCATTGAGATTAATGGGGAAGTTTGTATATGCCTTCACACCTACCATGGTGTTGTCTTTGCCAGATAAGTTTTGTTTCAACAGGAGATTCAAGTAATTATTGAACTCCAACACACTTAGCTAAGAATATTGAGACCATGTTTAGAGTAAATCTCTTAAAAATTCAAATGCTATTGAGCTTCCTTACCACATAGTGTAACATTTCATGAAAATCATTATAGTAATTATACAATTTAATCAAAATGTAGGTAATGACATAATTCATAAAAATTGTGAACTGTGTGCGAGGACTGAGATGAAAGCTGACAGCAACAGTTTAAAGCCCTGTATATGAGTAATGGTGAGACAGACTAAGTGACTGCATCTGAACACTTTGCAAATAATTACATTTTACTAGGATCCATATGGATGACTTGTATGGTCACTGTCCTTCACTAGCGCATGGCAAGTGATGCACAAAAAAAATCATTCTTCTATAGTAACTGAGACATTCTGAACTAGATTGTGTGACTACTGTAGCTGTGACCTGGTAGTTGAGTAAAATCATACATGCAAAATAATTGCATAGCTTCTGTATACTATGGATAGGTATGGCTAACTATCACTGTATTTCTCTGACAGCTGCAGAGGAGTGGGTTGCACACCAGCAAGCCCACGATGCTAGGTTGCAAAGGCTGCATTGCGAGGCAGGTTAGTAAATATTCTGCTTGTACTGTCATAACAAATATAACAGCCTCAGAAAGTGCCGTACCAGTATACATAAAGGTGTAATATGCTGTGAATAAAGGTGTAACCCTGCAGTGCTTCTGTTTACTCTGCTTTCATATGTTTTACTGATGCATTTGTAAATAGTACTGTTGTAGTAAGCAGTGTTACCCACACTGTGGTATGCAGATAAAATGTGTGTATGAAGTTCTGTATAACAATGTTGGAAGTGCAAACAGTCAGTCATATTATACAACTGAGGGAGACTTAGACGGAAAACATTAGAAAGCTTCACAACAGTTGCCTGATAGCATAATGTATAGTGTACAGGTGTACAGTGATCTTCACTGTAATGTTTTTGTCACACACAGCAGGGGTTTTAATCCTGGGAGTGCTAGTAAGTTGTATGCATAATCATACCCTGCAACTGTACAGATTTTGTTAGAATGTTAAGAGAGAAAGCTGTATGCATATTTACACTTTACAACTGTACAGATTTTGCTAGAATGTTCAAATAGACAGTTGTATACATATTCATACCCCTCAACTGTTTCAATCCATCCAGCATGTCCAGATAAATGTCCCACATCACCTGCCTGGTACCCTGTTCCCCTGACAAATCAGTGTGATGATCCAAGAACTGTAAGCAGCCATTAATGACATAAAACTGACAATCAGACTTGTACATAGTCGGAGAATGTATATGAAAAAAAATGTCATTCTAGCATCTCACCCAAACTGTATGGGAGCAAATCTCTAAACATGTTGCATTAACACCTGTATCTTGTCAAGCCTGTACGCAAGACACAGGTCCCGTATATACTAATATATTGTACATACCATTGTACAATATAAGGCCATTGGCTAGTGTAATAATACATGTAAGGGACAGAATCACAGCAGTGACTAAATGTTGTGAAAAATGCAAGGATATATTAGTTGTTAATTAAATCTCACCCTTACCATATGTGCAAAAATAACCAGTTTAAACAGCTCATTTGGTATGTGTACACTCTTAACTTTTGTTGGGACATATGACCTATTGGTTTATAAATGCATTTGTTTCTATGCATGTGCCATGTTAAAATATTCCCATATTGGTGGCCTGTTGCCATCAATAAAACCTGCATGTTGTTGTAATGGCCACTGTTGCACCATATATGCATGTGTTCTGCTTGCTCTACAGCTGTTTTAAATCTGGTGTCTTGGGTTAATGGGAATACCTATGCATACTGTTATAACTAATCATGAATGCTATTGACTGTTACTAACCCATATACATGCTACAACATAGCTCATATGGGAAGGCCTGTCCCAGCGGACCCACCTGTCCCACCTCAGCTGGCCATGGCACTGGGCACCAGCACATCTGGGGCCCAGCCTGGGACCTCCTCGTCCATTGTCCCTGCACCACCTTCGGGTGGAACCACCACAGGGGATGACGCTGCCCCCCTCTTGGAGCGGGGGGTGGACAGGACCTTGTCACCCATGGTACGGTCTGGGCCGCGGTGAGTAGACAGCTTGATAAGGAGATTTGAGACCGCCTGCGCCAGCT
Source organism: Protopterus annectens (assembly GCF_019279795.1). Taxonomy (NCBI): domain Eukaryota; kingdom Metazoa; phylum Chordata; order Ceratodontiformes; family Protopteridae; genus Protopterus; species Protopterus annectens. The sequence goes on along the minus strand of NC_056743.1, from coordinate 1,860,879,470 downwards.
TGAGGGCAGAGTGGTGCAATTAAAGGGTGAGCCTGCCCCTCCTACACAGCCCCCAGCACAGCCACCTTTGGGCTGTGAAGGTGCAGTGGTGACTTCCCATGGGTGGGGATCTCAGTCCCACTGTATCCATTTGTGGACTCATGGGCTTGTGGCTTCCAAACACCCCTTCCCGTCCAAGGTGTTCCCCCTCATATGTGTCATATACTGCCCCTGTATGCTGTGCTCCCTGAGCATACCTAGTCTTCTTCCCCAACATCCCACTCTCACCTTAAAAAAAAAAAAAAAAAAGGCAAACTTTTCCCACAAAAAAAATTCACCCCATACATAGCTGTTCATTTTGCACGTGTCCATTGGACACGTGTAAACTTTTCTAACTGGCATCGCAACATACTGTTGTTGTCCTCACTCCTCTCTCAGGGGTTTGAGTGTCCAAATGTACCTCCAATTTCATTGCAAATGCACAGCTGTTGCTGTAGAAGAAATGGACAGCTATGGACCTTCCTACACCCTTCCTGTACATCCCTAGCTCTCTTGCCTACTGTCTTTCCCTCTTCGTGCTCCCTTTTCACCACTTTCCTATCACCCCTTTTTTCTTTTCTTTTAAAGAAATTAGCATAGGGTAAGTGGGAGTAAGCACCTTTAAGCAGCAATAAGCAGGATTCAGCCTGTTTGCGCAGGGGTAAGCACTGCCTACACAGGTTAAGCAATCTAGAAGTTAACTGAGTGTAAGAAACTGTATTCGGAAGTTAGCACTGCTTACTGTCGCGCAAACCTGCACACACCCGCTCACAACTGTTTAAAAGTGATTTAATCACTCTGTATCCAATGGCCCGTGTTCTGCCCAGCAACAAAATAAATGGCCTCTGCAAGGCTCGAACCCAGGAACCCTGCACATGATACCCAATGTGATTTACCCCTAAGCCATTGCAGATATGCATAAATCTGATGTTATCACAAACATATCATCCACTGTCATTCAACAGTATAGGAAATGTATATAATTATGTAGATGTGTGTGCGTGTGTATTTATATATATATATATATAATATATATATATATCTATGAAGAACGAACGTCATGACAATAAAGCATTCAAAAAGAATGAGAAGGAAAACAGCAACTCCTGTATTTACTGCTGAGACCTTATGTTATATCAAGCTGGGCAGGGGTGAGCAAATCACTGCTTCTCAAACCACAGGCAGGATACTACCAGTGGGAGTAACATTGTCGACCTGCTAAGTCTACTTTACATACAATTACAGGGTAGTCCCTGGTGGGACTACCCGAACATTGCAGGATATTTGGACTTCCTGACCATTACACAAGACAGGGCAGGTATGTTCAAGGACTAAAAGGATGGGAGAGCCTGATGATACTTGGGTCAAAACAACGTACGTGTAGGGTTCCTAGTGCTGGGGAGAGGGCAATGTGTGGAGGTGTGTTATGGCTGGGCTAGCAACTGGAGAATGGATGGTTTGGTGTGTATGTGGAACACACATACATACATCTACATGTAGTACATTCCCTGTACTGTTGACTTCTTTTGCTGGAGGCTATGTTTGTGAAAATATCAGGGTTATGTGCGTCTGCCATGGCACAATGGTAAATCCCATTGGCTATGGTGTGCAGACTCCTGGGTTCAGCCTTGCACAGGGGTGCGGACAACAATCATATGTTGTGATGCTTTGTATGGCTTGCGGCTTTACCTGGGAGCACAGTCATTCCTTTTGCAGACATAAATAACATGAAAGTGCCCCTACAAACCTCGGCAGTAGATAGAATAATAGGTTGTGCATAAGCATAAATATAATGAAATATTACAAGTATTTCCCTTGTTTACATCCAATAAAAGCGGTATTAAATGGGTGTCAGCATATGTGATCATTAATAACCTGAAGTATGCACATTTAAGCAGTAGTAAGCCGGTGTACATGAGACAGCAGGCAGTATGGCAGGGATCAGCAGCAGGGCTGGCCAGGAGGCATGCCAGTAGCAGTAAAAATGTAGTGCGCAATGGGCAGTGTCTTTATAGTGTGTGTGTGTGTATATGTATGTTTGGACCACGACCCCTTCATACTGTCCAGGGAATATGCACATTGGAACATAATTGAGACTATAGTAACATGCAGGATTTCCTGCATGCTGTAGCAGACTTCTACATGTTGCAGTTATATAAGTATGTACTACGCACAAAACACAAGTTACTTCTGCTCCCAATGCACTTGGTTATTAAAGCCATGGGCATGGCAGTATGTGCTTATCCTTGCCCACAGGGAATTCACAACAGCCATATTTCTCTGTAGCTGGCTGTCATTTAATCCTTGTGTCCCCAACCAAATATACCACAGGAAACATCTCACTGCCTAGGTGCCTGAATCTCATTACTTTCACATACTCTCTGCTGTCCTTGAAAGATTGCCAAAACTGTTTATCACTTCTGATGTGTGACCAAGACAAAAGTGAATAAAAACAATGGTCTTAATGTATGATATTATGCACTGGTTCTCAATCATAACTAATTTATAATGTACTCAAACAAATACAAAGAAACTCCTATAGAGCAATGGTTTGTCACTGAATTCTTGACCTCCATTACGAAAACTAACAAACTTGTTATGATTAGACATCTGATCATAATGTATTGTAATGCATGAAATGATCCCGGTTATCCAACAGTGTAGTACCTCGCGGGCGGTACTACGCAGGTTAGGGCGTGTCCATATTGACTGGCAGGTAATCATACATCTGAGTAACAGTGAATGTTCTACCTTTCCCGTTATACTGCTTTAACACTTGTAAACATGCTGTTCCTGTTAAAAATCAATTATGCTACTTTAAGCTTCATGAGGAAAAAAAATAACATTTTAAAGGAAGAAATGTCGACAACTCCAAAAGCTCCAAATTCTCAAAGAAAAGCTAGTATGATCACTGTTGCCGAAGTTTATCAGTCTTTTTTATATAAACCTAGAAATAGTCCATCTGGGTCAGTGTTTACCCTGACACGTTGATTAAGATGAGATGTACCATGTATGTTATTCTTTGGACAGTAATACTGTAGTGCGCAGGACACACTGATTTCTCTGTAGCAACTGATGTCGCCCAGGCAGCGGCACCCACATAGTACATGAATTTGTATGGTCTAGCAGAAGTACTGAGCAGGCTATGTAACACTGCTGATGTGATATACAGCTAATCTTCTCCAAACAGGCAAACAAAGAAATTCAAATATTAATACGGTTTGGACAGAAAATTCCTTATACTATTGCAGTTCAAGAGGAGGTACTGATGAGACACACAGCTAGAGAATTATAAGAGTTTAAAAGCAAACGCAACAAGAAAGAGTGCAGGTATTTCCCTAGTGACGATGCATGCTTTAACACATGTAACACCTGAATAACCGCTAATTTTACACTCTGGAAATGTGTTTTATTTAACGTTATTTAAAACACTTGAATAACCGCTAATTTTAGTGTAGCAACTACCTGCCACATAAGTTGTTGCCAACTATTGCAATCAGATTACAAGCGTTCAGAAATACTGCTCTATATTGTCAAGTGCCACCAGCTGTCTTGTATTTCATTTTTCTGTTTTTTTTTCTTTTGTTTAATGCTTACTATGTGAAACTGACAGATACATTCCTTGCTTTGTTTTATAACCAACTAATTAGTATTAACATAGCTTGGCAAGTTGTGGGTGTTTAGGGGCGGAGTTTGCTACTGCGCATCCTGCGAGGTACTACACTGTTAGATAACCATGATCCCTTTAGTCTCCAGAAAAGAAGCATGTAAAATGAAAACTTAACTAGACCTCATGATGCCACACGTGTTATCTGAAGCAGCTTATGTACTTCATGTGGTAGGTACACCCATGTCCGTGTGTACACAAATGGGGACAGATTTGTTGACGTTAGTCAGCTACCATCTGTGTGACTATGAAAAGTGCCCATAAACATGATCCCTATGTGGAAAACAGGATTGCAAACTGGCTAAAGAACAGAATGCATGCTGACAGGGTCAGTGATGCCTCCTCAGTAAAAATCTGATCAGTGGTGCTCACCAGAGTTAAGTACTAGACACCTCTTTTTTGGAATTTATTTCCGACCTAAAAATATAAAACAAGGATCTCTGTCTAAGTTCATGGATAATTGTAAGCTGAGTGTAGTTATTAAATCAACTGATGCTAGTAATACCGTTGAAACAGAACTAACGTGTTAATTCCTAGGGCACCAAAAAAAGGACTAAAACTAAATGCTAAGAAATGCAGTATCATCTGCTTCAGAAAACAGCAAAATCATGTCTGTTGAATCAGTAGTACGCCATTCTCCATTGAGTTTGTGATTAGGGACTTGGACACCTGGGTCAATGTCTCCATCTCCTTCAATTACCATATAGCAACTGTAGTCAGAACATCCTTCTGTAGCTCACAATTAATCACAGAGGGCATCTCATAAAACCATAGATGATATAGTTCCTCTGTACTCTGATGTGGTTAGACCCATTCTACAGAGTAACTAGACTCATCAAAAAGCTTAAAAAAAAGTATGTTGAGTCTCAAAAAAATGTTAGTAATCAGGAAAGGTTGGAATCATTGTTCCCTGTACTCCATGTCATATAGTGTCATGAGAAGATATCTTGGCCTTGCTATCAATGCCGTTGTGAACCTTATTATCTAAGGCATCCTTTTTCTTGATATATCAAGGAATGTTATAGCTGACACTATAACAAGAGATCTCAATTTACATCAGATATTAAACAAAATGGAGACATAGGCTCATTATTCAGCATGTCCCCTTGCTCTGGTATAGACTGCCTTTGCATGTCAAGCAGTGTGATTCCCTTGTCTACCTTCCAACATATCTTAGACAAACTCATGGCTACCATTAAAGACACTGGAACTTACAGGCCTTGAAAAGTTTTGTAGAGCATGAGGGTGGTTATGGGCAAGGCACACAAAGCCTCTGGTTAATTAGCTTTGTATTTGCTGTGGTCAGTATAAAAAGCATGCACTATATGTGAAAACATCACATTGTCCCTTTTATCATCAGCAATAAACTTGATCAGGGTTCTTATGCAAAAGATGAAACCCCAGATATGTGCTGAAAATAATTCAGTTCACCATGGTTCTTGGGGAAAATTTGAAAAAATCTATCATATACACTAGCCTTCAAATATACACAAGAACATCAGTCATTGCCCAGTCACCAACACATAAATATGTTCTGTATACCTATACACACACACACAAACTAACTGAAATGCAAAGGCCTAAATGTTGCTTGAAAAATCATCTGTTTTTGTCTAAATCATGGGCTACACTGCCATTGGTTAATAATAGGTTCAGAGTAGCAGAAAATACTTGTGTTGGAAGGTAAGCAAAACACGTATATGACAGAGAGGATTCCAAGAAAAAATGGTGATCTCTAGAATGTAGTTAGAGCAAAAACACATCCCGGATCCATGATCTGATCTATCATAAATGCATGCTCCCCAGCCAACAGCAGTGTACAGTAATAGAAAAAAAAAAGAGCAGCATTTGGAAATGATGCGAGATGAGAAGACCCGACAAAACAGGGTAACCAAATGAAAACACCTTGCATCATCAGACATACGCAGGACTACAGTTATGCCCCAATAATGCATTAACAACAACAACACAAATAAATGTAAACAATACACATTTTTCAGTCTTCCACAGTTTAGGCTGAATGTCTAACTCCAAGTTAGCTTGGTGTTATGAAAACAAAGCCTTTGATAACTGCTGAACCCCACAAGAGTTCATCTGTGATACTTCTATATAACTAAGATGATATATAGCAGCACTTTTATATTACACAACCAGCTACCTTTGTGTCCCACTGTAAAGGATACATGCTACAAATCTAACTCCCATCTCTGAGCAAACAGTGACACTATAGCATGTTTAATCATTAAAGAAAGAACCAAATTAAATACAAGACAAAAAGATAAAAAAAAAATCTATGTACTACTGACTCTCACTGCAGCTAAAATAGTGAACTTATAAGATAAACAAATAACCCTAATACTACAAAGAACTACATTCTTTAGACATAACATACTGCAGCAGAAATAAACTATACACGCACACACTTCCTCAATGTGTACTCATAGTATAGGAGCTAAAAACAGTGATTTATCACAGTGTCTCTACAGTAAAATGTTACACATACCTGTAATAACCAGCTGCCATTAAATATATATGTGCTGTGGCCGCAGTCTTCTTATGCAAAGAGTATGCCTTTCAAATAATCACCTCAAAAAATTACACAGTACCCACGGAACAAAACATGGCAATTTTCCATAGCATATAATGCAACAGGATCATTTGGCCTTTCACAAAACCAACTCAGCCCAGTCTTTAATGAGAAATAATATAAAAATTGCACTAAAATTTCTTCAGACTTTTCACTTTGGTTGTGGGTTATCAACTGAGCCAAAGATAATCTATGAATTTTAGAACATGTCTCGCTTCTACAAAGTCACACCCCACCAGTAATAGCTTCTGCAACAGTTTTCATACATTGACGTTACAATCTCTTTAATGTGAAATACTGATAGTATGGGAGCCTCTCAGGTATGCAAAATCTACCTCTATCTCCACTGTCCCATCAAGTCAAATGAGGGCCATTTGCAACTCTTACCACCTCATCAACGTGAATGAGACGTTGTCATCTCATTTCACACCTACTGAGCAATTCTTATTACCCCTAAAGAGGATTGTTTTAACTGAAACATCAAGTGATTAAAGAGCCACCCTTATAAAAGATGGCTTTTCTCTTCATACAGTGCAATACTTTATGAAAATGCTATCCATATTTGTATACATTTAACTTGGTATACAAGTAATTATGAAATGTTAGTTAAAATGTCGTCTTCTTCTTTTGGCTGCTCCCGTTAGGGGTCACCACAGCAGATCAACTGTTTCCATTTCCTCCTGTCCTCTGCATCTTGCTCTGTCACACCAACCACCTGCATATCCTCACTCACCACATCCATAAACCTTATCTTAGGCCTTCCTCTTTTGCTGTTACCTGGCAGCTTCATCCTTAGCATCTTTTTCCCAATGTACTCTGCATCCCTCCTCAGCACATGTCCAAACCAACGTAATCTTGCCTCTCTGGCTTTGTCTCAACCTTCCAACCTGGGCTGACCCTCTAATATACTTATTCCTAATCCTGTCCATCCTCGTCACACCCAGTGCAAATCTTAACATCTTCAACTCTGCCACGTCAACCTCTGACTCCTGCCTTTTTGTCAATGCCACTGTCTCCAACCCGTATAACATAGCTGGTCTCACTACCCTCTTGTAGACCTTCCCTTCCAATCTTACTGGTACTCGTCTGTCACAAATTACTCCTGACACTCTTCTCCACCCACTCCATCCTGCCTGTACTCTCTTCTTCACCTCTCTTCCACACTCACCATTACTCTGAACTGTTGATCCCAAGTACTTAAACTCATTCACCTTCGCCACCTCTACTCCCTGCATCCTCACCATTCTTCTGTTCTTCCTCTCATTCACACACACATATATTCTTAGTCCTGCTGACCTTCATTCCTCTTCTCTCTAGAGCATATCTCCACCTCTCCAGGGTTTCCTCCACCTGTTCCCTACTCTCACTACAGATCACAATGTCATCTGCAAACATCATAGTCCACGGAGACTCCTGTCTGATCTCGTCTGTCAACCTGTCCATCACCATTGCAAATAAGAAAGGGCTCAGAGCTGATCCTTGAAGTAATCCCACCTCCACTTTAAACACATCCGTCACTCCCACCGCAGACCTCACTTCTGTCACACTACCCTCGTACATATCTTGGACCACTCTTACATACTTCTTCGACACTCCCAACTTCCTCGCACAATACCACAATTCCTCTCTAGGCACCCTGTCATATGCTTTCTCTAAATCCACAAAGACACAATGCAACCCCTTCTGACCTTCTCTGTACTTCTCCGTCAATACTCTGAGCAAACATCGCATCTGTAGTGCTCTTTCCTGGCATGAAACCATACTGCTGATCACTAATCATCACCTTCCTTCTTAACCTAGCTTCCACTACTCTTTCCCATAACTTCATGCTGTGACTGATCAGTTTAATCCCTCTGTAGTTACTACAGCTCTGCACATCACCCTTATTCTTAAAAATCGGTACCAAAACACTTTTTCCTCCATTCCTCAGGCATCCTCTCACTTTCCAAGATTTAATTAAACAATCTAGTTAAAAACTCCACTGCCATTTCACCTAAACACCTCCATGCTTCCACAGGTATGTTATCTGGACCAACAGCCTTTCCGCTCTTCATCCTCTTCATAGCTATCCTTACTTTCTCCTTGCTAATCCACTGCACTTCATGATTCACTATCCGCACATCATCCGACCTTCTCTCCCTCTCATTCTCTTCATTCATCAACCCCTCAAAGTACTCTTGCCATCTGCTCAACACACTCTCCTCACTTGTGAGTACGTTTCCCTCATTATCCTTTATCACCCTTACCTGCTGCACATCTTTACTAGCTCGGTCCCTCTGTCTAGCCGATCGGTACAGGTCCTTTTCTCCCTCCTTTAGTGTCCAACCTTTTATGCAACTCTTCATATGCCTTATCCTTAGCCACCTCTCTCTTTGCCATGCACCTCATCTCCTTATAATCTTGTCTACTTTCTTCATCTCTTTGACAATCCCACTTCTTCTTCGCCAACCTCTTTCTCTGTATACTCTCGTGTACTTCTTCATTCCACCACCAGGTCTCCTTTTCCTCCTTCCTCTTTCCAGATGTCACACCAAGCACCTTTCTAGCCATCTCTCTTACTAGTTCTGCTGTAGTTACCCAGCTATTTGGTAACTCTTCACTGCCACCCAGTGCATGTCTTAACTCCTCTCTAAACATCACCTCACAATTGCCCTTTTTCAATTTCCATTATTTGATCCTTGGTGCTGCCCTCACACTCCTCCTCTTCTTGATCACCAATGTCATCCTACAAAACACCATCCTATGCTGCCTAACTACACTTTCCCCTGCCACCACTTTACAGTCTCCAATCTCCTTCAGACTGGCCCTTCTACATAAGATATAATCCACCTGTGTGCATCTTCCTCCACTCTTGTATGTCACCCTATGCTCCTCCCTCTTGTTAAAATACGTATTCATCACAGCCATGCCCATCCTTTTCGCAAAATCCACTACCATCTGACCTTCTGCATTCCTTAGCTTAACACCATACCTACCCATCACTTCCTCGTCCCCTTCACCAACATGCCCATTGAAATCTGCTCCAATCACCAGTCTCTCACCCTTGGGTACAGTCATCACCACTTCATCCAACTCACTCCAAAATTTTTCTTTCTCATCCATCGCACACCCAACTTGTGGAGCATATGCACGAACAACATTCATCATTACACCATCAATTTCTAGCTTCATAAACATCACTCTATCTGACACTTTTTTCACCTCCAAAACACTCTTAGCATACTCTTAAAATGTAATAAGTGATATAATTTATTGCACACATTTTAAATTGTGTGTGAAGCTTGAGATGAAAACAAGCAACAACATTTTAAATGATTCTGGATATGAGCAATGGATGTCCAGGCTGACTGTCATCTTCAACAACAATTTAAAAACAAGGATCCATGCAGATAACTGCATGCTCAATGTTTTTTCAGTAACATATCAAATAATAGTAACAGGAATCTGTCCTGAACTGTCATATTCTGAAACAGCATTTCTAAGTATTGTACTTGTCACTTAGCCAGAGTAAAAGGATGTATATTGATTTAGGTGGTCACTACTGGTCAACATTACAAAGACACCTAAATTAGCAGACCTTGTCATAGGATGTATGACTTAGTTTGAAGAAGTTAAAATCAAGAAAAAACCCCCCATGGGTGTGTTGGCCTCTGAGCCAGCCCCACCAGCTCCTTTGGGTGCCTCGTCAACCTCTGTCCTCCTCCAGACCCCAAGCAGGGGGAACCCAAAGCTCCAGGTCACCCCATTGGGTGTTTCCTCTTCTTCTGAGGCCCCCCTGATCATTCAGAGGACCCCCCCGGAAAAAGGGTGCAAGGGAAGCACATTGACTCCCCAGTCTGTCATTTTGGATATGGATTTGGATGAGTCAGAAGGGTCCCCAAGATCCCCTCTGAAGATGTTTCCTTTGGACATCCTAGAAATCCTTAAGCAGAGGGAACTGGAATACCCTAGCCCCTCCCGGGGGGAAATCTGTATTCCTGGATGCGTTGGTTCCCGCCCTTTCCACCTCCTGGGTTTCTCCACCCTTGATCCACTAATGTCGGGGGTTTGGCTCGAAGGGCTTGGTCAAACCCATACAGGGGAAACCCAAACCCCCCGAGGAGACCGGGCAAGTTTATTACTGCCCCCGGACAAGCAGTTCCTCACAAAGGGTTTTCCCCCATGGATGCCAGGGTTTAGCAGCAGCCACAAAAAGGAGTTGGCAAAAACTTCTTCCTCTGTCCATCCTCCTAACAAGGAGCCCAGGACCATGGACAGATACGGGGCGAATGTTTGCTTCAGCGACCTTTTCCATGAGGTCTCTGAATTTTTTGCCATTTCACCAGGCTTCAGAGGGATCTCCTGAAAAGCTTGGAGATACCCTACAGGATCCATCAGCTAAGGGGCTCAGGCTAAAGTGTCCTCTCAGCTGGAAACCCCTTTAATTCACTAGTCAACTCCTCCATGAAGCTCATTTCTTATGCAGCCGATGGGGTGAGTAGAGGCACAGGCATGGCACTTCAGAGACATGCATGGATGCGGCTGTGAAATTTTTTCGGAACCCTTCAGGCGTCATTCACCAACACTCCTTTGACAGTTCCTTTCTTTTGGACCACAGGTAAAAGACACTCTTACTAGGTGTGAGAGGAAGGCAAGACTCTTTTTGCTGTAGGAGTCCATTTTCCACCTCTAGACCATACCCAAGGGTCAGAAGAGTGGAAAGATGTGGTTTAAAATCCCAGGGATCTTTGCCTGACACCCCGGTGATTTTTCCTCCAGGGGCAGAGGAAAATAACAATAAACGGGCCGCCCTCGTGGCAGAGGGGCCCCAGAACCAGGGTAGTAGAAATCCTTCTCTGACAACCCCTTTCCCAAACATCCCTGAGGGTTCCCCGACTGTCCGCCTCTGGAGGCAGGGGGGGAAGACTTCCATGGTACCAAAAAGCCTGGCAAGCATAAAGACAAATGGGTACATTCAATAATATCCGGAGGTTACAGAATTCCTTCCCTAAAGCCCCTTTGCTGTCATAAGTCCCTTCCAGATGTTCCACCCAATCTGAGGGACCAAGCAGTCATAGAAGTTTCAAAACTGCTAGAAAAAAAAAGTCATCCAGGAAGTCCCTGCAGACAAACACGAATCCGGAACTTACTCATGGTTCTTTTTGGTACCAAAAAAGACAGGGGACTGGAGACCGATTCTGGATCTCAGCAGACTGAACAAGTCTGTTCAAAAAACAAAGTTTCGGATGGTCACGCCATTCTCCCCTTTTTTTGGGTCAGGACAATTGGATGTCTCTATAGATCTCAGGATGCGTACTATCACATCAAAATGGACAGGTGCTCCAGGAGATTCCTTCGCTTCCGGCTGGGAGCCAGTCCTTACCAGTTCAGAGCTCTGCCCTTTGGTCTCACCACAGCCCCCCAGGGTGTTCACCAATGTATGGCAGTGGTCACGGCTCACCTGAGGCGTAAAGGAAATTCCAGGTGTTTCCTTATCTAGACGCCCGGCTCCTTACTGCTACTACCAGGCATCAGCTCCTTTAAGCCAGGGACTATACAATTTCAGTTTGCTCCCAGCTAGGCATCACCATAAATTTCAAAAATCTGCCTTGTTGCCCTGTCTTTTAACTTATATAGGAGCAGACATAAATACAAAAGCATGTTCAAAAACTACCTTCGGACAGGGTGTCCAAAATTTAAAAGCAAGTTCAAGTCCTCATGCAATGCAAGTCGGGTTGGTCCTCCAAATCGGGGTTCTATGGCACCCAATTCCCCTGATACCCGGGCCCCCCTTTAAATGAGAATCCTGCAGTGGCTTCTATTCACACAGTGGCCCTTTCCCAACAGCTCCCCATGTCTCACATGATCCTTCACTGAGTTCCCAGAAAACACAAAAAAATTTGGTAACCTATCTTCCTTAAAGAAATCTTCTCTGAATGCCTCAAGGTTACTAATTGGTCTCCCAAAAATCCTTCCACTGATAACGGCATAATTTTTAACCAAACCTTCCTTACCTTACTTGATAAAGTAGCCCTTTACAAATAAGCGTATAAAAAAATTCCTCCCTGGCTACCCCAAAAACTAAATTGGTAATCACTCAGAGAAACAAAAGTGGAAACTGTAAAAACAAAAAACCCCCACCACCCCCCAAAGAATATAAACATCAAACCGGGAAAAAAATAAAAACATTTAAACCGGGTCTGCAATACAAACACTCAAACAATCCAAAGAAATTCTGGACATCCATCTCTTCTCCAACCCCTGGTAATTTTTCCCCTGCCCCAATCCCAATCTCTCAAGTCTTCGGCCACTTCAAAAATTTTTTATTGATTGTATGCAAATTATCCTCCATTTTCCCCCAATCCATCCATCAATCCAACCCCCTCCCCCTGCACCCCAAACCCTCTCTCTCCCCCTTCCACCACTATTCCCCCCAAACCTGTCCCCACCTATGCTAAAAGGGGGTTGAAAAAGCTCCATCCCGGGCCCCCTTCCAGAAAATTTTTAAATAGGGAATCTATAGCCTACCCCATATCCATCCTCATTAATAGATCCATTCAGGAACCCTTTGTACCAACCATCTGGTTTATGCATACATAGTTCCTCCCCAAAAGGTGGTAAGAACACAGACACAAACTTCAGACCCATAGCTATTTCCCCCTCTCCAAATTCAAAAAGCCACCCCTTCCCAGCTCTTTACCTAATCCAGCACAAACTCTCCCCCAAAAGGGGCCCGCCCGGGCCCCCCCATGACACCCCTTTTCCTTCCTAAAAGTCAATGATTCCAAACCCTTATCTTTTTCTTGACATCTCAAAGGCATTAAACCCCATTCCCTCCTCCTGTCCCAGCTCTCACACGCATCTATCCCCCTAAACCCCTAGACTGGTTCTCCAGCTACTTTTCCCCCCAGCAGGCTGTACAGGGGAAAAGAGTCAACCCCCCTTTCTTACCTACCCCCACAGGATTTCCCCCGGATCAGTACTTGGCCCTTTTCCCCAACTTATTCTTTAAACAACTTTTTCCACCCAAAGCCTCAGTCTTTCCGCAGATGACTCCACTATCATCTGCTCAGCCTCCTGCCCCCCCAAACTTCTTTAATCCCAAACAGCCTTCCCCAAAAATTGAATCATGGATGCAATATCACTTGGCCCTAAATCCCAACAAAAAAAATTGATATTTACTCCCCTAAAACTTCCCAGTTCCACAAAGTCCAATTTTCCATAAAAAGCCACAATAACCCCCCTCTTGAAATGGTTCCTAGTACCAAACTTTTTTACCATCCATGAAAACCTAAAATTGACTCCCATTCTCTCAGAAATAAAAAAACCCCACCAAAAAATCGCCCCCCTCTACAGAAATTATCTTACTCCATCTTGTCATCCCTTGCATCTACCTTCCTTCCCCCCTCTCTTTTATGCTTTGCTCCCCTATTCTCCAACCTCCCTTCGGACTCCGTGCTAAACTTGAGGCCTGTTACAACAAAATCTGCAAATTTACAACCAATTCTAAGAACTTTTCCCCTCACTGTCCCCCCTACACCCCCAAAACTGGCTAGAACCCCACAACCACCTAAATTACCTACAACAGCCCACAAACACATCTTTAAACCAGCAGAATGTCTTTGCTAAATCTCTAACACCCTACCCCCTCCTACCCTGAGACCCACGGGCCCAAAAACCTCCTGCATGTACACAAGCCCATCCACCCTACTGGTAAACTACTACTATCACACTATAGCCAAACTATGGAACAATCTCCTCACACCACTCTTATCCCTAAATCAACAATTTCAAATCCATGCTTCTCTCCCATCTCCCCCCAAAGGGGAAAATGTCCTTCACATGCTCCCACCTAAAGCTTCCACTACTAACTCCACCTAAATCATCATTTCTTTGCCTACTTTAAAATTAAAGTCTTACTCAGAACACTTTTCATAAATTTTTTTGCATGCATGCCTCGGGCCCTTTTTTATTCTCAAACTTTCATTGTTTTTTTTCTTATCCATTGTCCCCAAAAATATTGTTTTCCTCTGTAATATTGTTACTTTGTCTCTTTTGTATTTTTGTATGTCTGTTTGGGGCTTTTTCCGGGGCTCCACTGAAAAAGGGGAATTCTTGGGTGGACCAACCGGGTTTAAAAAATGCAAATAAATAAATAAATTACAGAAGCATGCAAAAGGGACATTTCCCGGTGGATGGTCTCCCCTTAGTGTCTCAGGGCAGACCCCCATTCAGCCCCCCAGTTGCCACAGTGACCACAGATGCCTCCCCGATGGGTGGGGGCATTATCAGGCAGGACAGTCCAAGGCACTTGGCAGCCTCACAGTACCATTCATATCAATGTCTTGGAAATGAGGCCATGCTCTTAGCGTTGCAAGCTCTTCAGGACTCTCTCTTTTCTGGGACCATTGCAATTCAAAAGGACAACATGTCAGTGGTGTGGTACATCAACAAGCAGGGCGGGACCAGGTCCTACCCTATGCGGGTCAGACTCTGGCAATATTTCTTCCCAATTTCTGATTGGGGCATCCTGGGAGGTCCCGTCATGGGGGACAGGCTCAGCCGAGCTATTCTCATGCCTCACTAGTGGTCTCTGAATCAAGTGGTGGCGGATCTGATCTTCAGCAATTGGGGACAGCCTTGCTGCGATTTTTTCAACAGCAAATGCAGCAACTACTTCTCCCTTCTTCCACTTCCCACCTTTCCCCGAGATGCTCTGGTCCTTGGGCCCCAGGGACTTCTTTATGCATTCCCTCCATTTCCCCGATCGAAAATCATACAGAAAGCAATGTCATTGGGTTGCAGAATGATCCTCATTGCCCCATACTGACCTCGGCGGAAAGGTTCCCATTCCTGCAGCTACCTTCTCGAGCAGCCTTGGACTCTGGACCCCATTCCAGACCTATTGATTCATCAATCAGGTGGGCTTCATCATTCACTTTAAACCTCCCGCTCACAGCTTGGTTTCCCCTTCCAGCCTTAGCCAGGCTTCCCAGCATTTCCCCAAGGGTTGCGATATTATTGTCTCCTCCCTTTAAAATTTCCACTGAAGGACCTATGCCAGCAAATGGAAACATTTTTTTTGTTGGGCAGAGGCTAGGAACATAGACCTCTTCACAGCCCCTATCCACAAAATCTTGGGGTTCCTATCAGAACTCTCTTTCAGGGTGCCCCTACTACAATCAGGGTTCAATTACCCTTTCAAATGTTCATGTTGGGTTCCAATGCAAACATTATGTCTCATAAGCTATGCAAAGCCTTTTTTAAAAGGGGGACTCTTCTTCCCCAGTGGGGATCCCCCTTTTCCTTGGGACCTTAATTTGTTACTAACCTCTTTGATTATGCCCCTTTTTAAACCCGCAGCGTCCTGCTCCATGAAGTTTCTATCTTGGAAAACTCTCTTTCTGGTAGCTATTACTTCAGCCAGGCGTGTCTCTGAACTTCAGGCTCTATGTCCGTCCTCCATACTTAGTATTATAAGGACAGGGTTGCTCTGAGGACTAATCCCCCTTTCCTTAAAATCTGCTCAGAAAATAATTTGAACCAGTCTATAGACCTGCCTATGTTTTTCCCAACCATACCAACAAGGCAGGAAAAATTACATCAACTGGATGTCCATAAAAATTGCGTTTCTACCTGCATAGGACAAAGGAAATTAGGAAGTGGGCCAACTCTTCCTTTCCCATGCCGGGGAAAAAGGGTCTCCCAGTTTCCAAAGTGACCTTATCCAGGTGGTTGTCTCCCTCTTTACCTTTATCTATCAACTAAGGGAAAAAAGATTTGCCAGTCAAACCTAAAGGTCATTCTAAGGGCCGCCACCTCTAGCCTTCCCGTCTAGGTTGCCCATTGACTCTATCTGTGCCCCAGGGGGAAATCCCCATACTTTTATTTCTCATTACAAGTTGGATTTGGTCTCCAGGAATAGAGCTGACTTTGGTTCCACTGGTCTGAGGAGTCTGTTCCCAAAGAGCCACCCAGGATTGTAGGTGCTAGGGGCTGTCCCAACCAGCAAAACAAATTTACAACAACATAAAAAAAGTTATGTTTTCCCTAACGTTATGTTAGTTGTCTTCATCTCACCTTCCTTCTTTCCCCTTTCCCTTTTTACCGAGGGGTTCAGGTTTCACTGGCTGAGTGTTCTCTGGTTTGTTTCCTCTACTGACTTGACAGTGGGGCAGGTGTGTTTAACCCCTTTTGGGTTTGGGGGGTTCTTTCTATAGCTATGTCTGGTGTTAGCTATTCCAAATGAGATCTGGGTAGCTAGGGTAGGCATCTTGGGATAAGGGGAGCCTTGAGCCAGTAAACAGCTCTCGAGCTATAGGGGATGGCAGTCGGGGGGGAATTCTCAGACAACCAACAAAAAAGGCAGATGAAGACAACTAACATGGACTTGTGGTAGGTACAAAACTTCTTTATCTGCTCAGAAGCCAGTTTGGGGGTTTGTCACTGTTTGTTTTTCTCCTTTTCAGCAACAAGGTATCATAGATTTTTAGCTGAAGGCAGTGAAAATGTATCTCTTTATTTTCCAGAATAGTCTGACTGGAGGAAAAATTCCCCTTTTTAGCAGAGGCTTGGGAGAAAAGTGCTAGAAAAATGTAAGCCAACACAAAAATCTTTATTCTTGATATAGGAGCCATCTGATCACTGGTTTCACAACTCAGCCTACATTAGTTTCTGTATACAGTCATTCTATTTCCCCTTTTGAAACTGCTTTGAAAACTCACCTTCAAACCCCCTTTCCCTCCCTTTCAAGTAATTTGTGCACCTTTGCAGACATTATCTTAAACATAATCTGATAATGGGTAGTTGTAATATGGAAGGAAAATAGTGCAAAAAATTATACAAATAAAAATAAAGTAGATTACAAGCAGGTAATATTTATATCATTGATGATGGCAGTTGAGGGGAGATAAATTGTGTAGCACTTCAAGGCTATCTAAATAATAGAAGTAAAATGCAATACTCTAAGGTCCATAGTGCAATACTCTAATGTTCATAGTGCAATACTCAATATCTCTTTCTGTGCAAAGGGTCAATGCAATGTCCAAGTACCTGTGCAATACTAAAGTCTCATGCAAGTAAGTGTTCAGTTCAAAAGTGTTAAATGTTTCTAATTATGTGCAATATTAATCTGTCTACCTGCATGTCTTTGTAGTAATAGCCAGGTGTTACATGCGTAAATATCTGTGAAAATAGTTTTATGTTGTTTGCACATTGAGTCAAAATACAGAGCTTTGTTCAGTTTTTACTTGTGTGATTTCTGAATGACAATAAAGGAAATTTGACTTAAAAGGGTATATATATATATATATATATATATATATATATATTTTATATATATATATATATATATTATATATTTTATATATATATATATATATTAATATTTGGTTTTTGTGTGAATAAGAGGACCCAGTCAGATGTTACATAGGTTCATAAGTTCACAGGTAGGTACTAGGCTTTGCCCTAGGGCCTATATAAACCCAGCCAAAAATCCCTGTCTTTGCCACCCCAAAAAAATTATTTTCCTGTGCCCCTGTTCAGCAGAGCCACAGAAGTGATCCAAAAATTTTCCTATTTCCCATCCAATCAAAATTTTTCTTGAAGAGTACTAATGAGGAGCTTTGTTTGATATAGATAGGTAGTTTTTCCAGAGTATGGGAAGTCTCTGGGACAGGAATCTATCCCTCCAGCATGTTCTGTTCATTGTGGTGTCAAGGTTTACGTCCCTAGTGCTTCGGAGGGACTGGGACTTCTTTAAGTGGAGCATGTCCAACAGCTCTTGGTTTGACATAGCTTTGTATGTTGGGCAGAGATCGCCTCTGAGTTGGCGATATGCGATGGTGTAAATCTGGAGTTTTTTGAGACGGTCTGTATAGGGCATCTGTTTGAGGCCAGTAATCCGCTAAGTGAGGTATTTCTGTGGCCTTTCCAGTTGTTGTCGATGTCTTGTGAGATACATACTAAAAGGGGCATTGTACTCTATAATGGGTCTAATGTGTGATGAGTAGAGGGGAACAGTGACCTCTTTTTTCCTGGATGAGAAGCCTTTTGTGATGAGGTGTGCCACAGAGAAGGATTTCCTGACTGCAGTGGCAATGTGATTATCAAAGGAGAGACTACTGTCCACCTGTGTCACAAGATCTCTTATCACACTTTTGGTATAAAGTAGACTACCGTGTATGTGGTAGTTCATGGGTACAGAATTTTTACCAAAGTGGATGACAATGCACTTTTTGACATTGAGCTTGAGGTCATGGCTTTGACACCAGGCATCTGTCTCAGTGAAGCCCTTTTATAGGATGTCCACATCGTTAGGAGTTTCAATTATGGCCCCTAGTTTGCAGTCATCTGCGAGCTTTGTTAGCCAAAGACCTTCTGCGTTAGCCAGTACTTCAGACAAGTAGATACCAAACAGGAGAGGACCCAGGACTGCACCCTGTGGTACTCCACTTGTCACTGCTCTGAAGTCGGATTTGGAGTCAACTACTTTCACAGTGTGGGTTCTGTCAGTGAGCCAGTTGGCAACCCATATTGTGACATAGGGATTTATACCTAGTTTAGTGAGTTTATCTATAATTCCAGAGTGGGGGATGGTGTCGAAAGCCTTGGTGAGATCTAGATAGGCTGTGTGAACCACCTTACCCTCGTCTACGGCTTTGGTGACTGCTTCAAAGAAGTCTATCAGGTTTAGGAGACATGACCTGACTTTTACAAACCCGAACTGGGTGGGGTCCAGAGTTTGGAGATTACCAGTGTCTTTGTTCCATGATGATATGTTCCATGGCCTTACAGACCAGGCTTGTCAGACTAATGGGGCGGTAGTTCCCGGGGTCTGTGGAGGCTCCCCCTTTGTGGAGTGGGATAACCGTCTCTGTGCACCATTCAGTGGGCACAAAGCCTGAGGTGAGGCTATGATTGAACATGGTACTTAGGTGGGGTGCCAGTTTGTTTTGTAGTTCATGTAGAACGCAACCTGGGATGTTGTCAGGTCCCATGGATGCTGTGTTCTTGGCTTTGGAGAGTGTGGTTTTTACCTGTACAGTGGTGATTACAGGAACTTTGCATTCTTCCGGTACAGAGATGTGCCCTTTAGGGGATGAGAGGGAGTAAAGTTAGTACTGAACTTATCTGCCAGGATGTTGGCAATATCAGTTGGTTCTGTATATTTAGTGCCATTGTGCTCTAACTCCGAGCAGATCTGAGTGTTGCCATTTAGATTCCTGACATGGCTATAGAATGCTTTGTAGTTGTCTTTAGAATCAGTGGCAATTTTGTTTTCATAACTAGCTTTGGAGGATTTTATGAGGGATCTCAGCTTCTTACTGAGGCTGATCAGGGGAGTTCCTCCAATCATGGGATTTTACTCTTTTTTTTTTTGCAACAGTTTCTTTCTTCTGTTTTAGAGTTTGTTTATGGCAGGGGATCACCAGATTGGCTTCCTTTTTGATTCCTCACTGATGGGTACGGTTCTGAACCCTTGGAACCAAGTCGGCCAAATGCCAAGCTAGCGTACACCAAACTCTCGAGCCACGCTACTACCCACAATGCCCTTCATCCCATACCTCCGATCTCGTTTGCCATGCAGCCATATAGCAGCGTTTTCACCGAGCTCTCCAGCTAAGTAGTTTTGAATTATTCAGACTTGTATTTCTTCCAAAATATTTTCTTATAGTGTCTTCTTGTAGTCTAGCTCTACCCTTAGGTATTCCTTTTCTTACCATTCTTGGTATTTTCTTTACTTTTATCACCCTCGTGGTAACTCTTCATACCATTGCTGGTAGTCTGGCTCTTTTTTCTCCTTTTCTCTGTTTGAGCGAGTGTTAGTATGTCTGAGAAAAAGGGTACTTCAGGTTTTAAACATTGCACGTCGTGCAGTGGTAAACTACCTAACAGTGAATTGCATTTTAAATGCGTTTATTGATGTTCTTCATCTCACATTGCTGCAGTCCTTACTTATGGGGTAGTCCGCTGTCCTCGGTCGGCCCGAATACCAAAGTATTAGGCTGACGTCGGTCATGGGCGCCTAGATCTGACATCAGAGCGTCAGGGTATAAAGGCGCATGACCGACGTCATATCCTCAGTCTTTTTTGCCGCATGGTCCGATGCAGAAGCAGCGTTGCAAGTGCCGTTCGGCGTTCTGAAATTTTTCGTTTTCGGAGTTTCAGACCGATACCAAGTTGGGCTAAGTACCCCGTTGGGGAATATTTTGTTTTTCTTGCCTCAGTTACGGATGTCAGAAAAAGTGAATAATTGTATTACTTGTGGGAAACAGATACCGCATAGGGATAACCACTCTTTGTATTCCTTGTTTGGGACCGAGCACGGCGTTGTTGGGTGCGGTTTTGTGCTAGGTTTAATAAGCGCACTATAAAGGAGGTTAGATTGGCTAGGTTAGTCTTTGGCAAGAGGTGTAATTATAATATGCCGTCGGATGTTCCGGCGCTTCTACTAAGAAGCGCAAAGACAAATCTTTAAGCCTAGGCAGGATGATTAGTCCGTTGGACGCCGGTCTTTAGAAGCTACAGCTGAACAGGTGGATCCGGCTGAAGTTTCTGTTGAGTCCCAGGGGAGACTTTGATTTTACAGGATGTGGCCTCTCAGGAGGCAGGTCAGGCTGAAGGGGCTCTCAGGTTTTTTTCCCTTC
>NC_056743.1:1860814402-1860858071 GCF_019279795.1 Protopterus annectens | reverse complement strand
GGAAATTTCTGGCCAAAAAAAGGGGCCATAGTTGGGACATGCCCATAAAGCCAGACTGAAAATGTAAACAAAGACTAGAATCAAAACAAAAAAATCCCTGGGATTGTCCCTTTAAGAGTTGTCTCAATGGTCAGGGATCTGGGTACACACATTGACAGCAACCTTACCTTCAACCACCATGTGGTCACAGTGGTGAGGAAATCCTTTTATTTTGGTCAACTTATAAGTAAGGCATGGCATCTAGAGTCAAAGTGTTCATTATCCCATTGTACTCTACTCTTATCAGACCAATCATAGAGTACAATGCTCCCTCTGGTAGGTACTTGGCCAGGAATATGCAGCATCTAGAGTTACCGCAGAGGTACCTTACCAAAAGAATACAAGGCATAACAAACCTGCCTTATGCACCACACCTTAAAGCCCTTTCCCCTTTCCCTCTACTCTGTCTCCTATAGATTGCTGAGGGGTGATCTATGCTTGACTTATAAGGCATCCGCAAACTACACACTTATGAACCTCCTATATATTTGTAAGTCAAAGAGTACCAGAAATACAAGGTCTAGGGACCTGAATTTTGTCTGTGACTTAAACAGAACATGACGGAAAGACAGATATGTGTCGCACAGACTGACACTCCAGTGGAACAGGCTTGCCATCCACATGAAGCTGAGTTAATCTATTAGCCAGTTTAAGTGCAATATAGACCAGTGAATGGGGAATAGAAAATTTACACCAGTATTGGCACCCATGTCCCTTATGGACAGAGGTATCCTATAAATGCCTGGCTCTCAATGTCCTATTCAGATACAGGATATCGTTATTCTTTTGGAACAACTTGGCTAGTCCTAGAAAGGCCCCCCTGATTATCAGCCTAGTAACAATCTATGAATCTCAAATATGTGCATGCCTCTCAGAGTACATACAATATGCCTGTTTTGATATTGCAATTGAAAATGACAGAAATTACTAATTTTTCATAGAAAAGAGCATTTTGATCCTGATTTCATAAGAACACCTAAATAAAATTATTCTTATACATATACTGACAAATTATTATATCAAATTTCTCAGGAAAATATATCAAGACCCTCAGATACCAAATGCATTTACTGGTTGCTCCAGCTGTAAGACACACACACACACACACACACACACACACACACACACACACACACACACACACACACACACACACACACACACACACACACACACACACACACACACACACACACACACACACACACACACTTCTTCTTGTAATGTAGTTTACTACCCATGAAGCTAATTGAGGGTGGGAGGGGTCACACACTCAGTGACTAAAAAAAATCTGTATTCAGAAGAAATAAAGTATATTTTTGATGAAATGAAAAAAACAATGAAATATTATTCAGACCACTGTTGTACTGAGAGTACTGACCCAAACGTCACCATAGCACCCCAATGGAAACCAAATGTTATGTAAAATGTCAGAACTTGCAGCAAAGGCACACAAACTAAAGCCCCAGGGGACCTACACTGAAAGGCTATACCAGTGATGGTGAACCTTTTGTGCCAGGCGCTTTTGACACGCCAAACCTAAAATAATTCAATGCACTTCACATGAGCAATGAATGCAAAAGCAGTGTCTTTTGTAACTCGGGTGTTGGTGATTGCTGATATGTCACCCAAAATGACGTGGAGTCTTGTCACCTCTGACAAGTGTGTCATAGGTTCTCCATCACTGGGCTATACATTTGTCTGTCTTTGAAATTTCATTGCAAATCATTTAGCTACTTCTGACATACTATGTTACTGTTTGAAATATATTGTCCCCACTCAACAAACAATATCAATAATCATGCAAAAGTGATCATGTAACTGCCTTTAGCTTTTATACATTACTTGACATGAAAAATTATACCCACATTCTCTATAGTTTTAATGGCTAATTGAGAAGAAAATGGAAGCTATCATTTTGCCCCAGTGTTAACCGCCACAGAAATTTAATAAAAATACATAATGCGAAGTGTATTTGTGCTGTGGATAATGTATATTGTTTCCACTGCTGACAAATAAATCTTGTTTTCTGCTATTAAAAGTGAAAGCACACCCAGTTACAGCAATGGACTTCAACTTAAATCATTGATACACTAAGCTTGGTTCACACCTTCCACCAAGCCAAAGCAATGGTCACTTTAATGTTAACTGCATCTGCCTGCCATTTCCTTTCTTTCACTGTTTGCATCCCATAGTTTTCAATCTTTTAGCTCCATAATATGGGACACCACATTACCTCTAACAATTTGGAACATACAAGCAAAACACAGAACATTTACTCAGTTCATCTAGGAAGCTCAAGGCATGGTAAATAAAATAACTATTTTCACACACTTACAACTCGTTATTTTGAACTCATTCAGTTTAGCATTTGCAGTGGCTATTGATTCATTCAAATATAGGAGAGAGTTTTTCAATGTGTAACACTATGGAACATGGAAGTTTTAACACTCAAATTCACATGCTGAAGAACATCACTCTAATTAGATAAAGCTGAAAGCCACTCTACCTCCTGATCCCCCACCAGGCAGCCATTTTTGGATACCAGCTGTTATTGCCAAAAGTAGTACAAAAAAAAAACATCCAGCAATATATTTAATGCCACTTGTTAAGTGTTACTACACTTAGTTTAGCAGAAGCGTATTGGCATCATCTGGGAATGGAAATCAAACCATAAGTACATAAAAGTCAGGAAGCAACGTAATGTGTCAATAATCTAAAGAAAGAATATAAGTTGAAGGATCAGATGAGAAGGCAAGAAATGTGGAAAATGCATAAATACACTTGCAAGTATAGGAAGCTCTTGGAACAAGCTCATGTTGATCAGGATCAAATGCAGAAATGGTTAAGGAGAGGTGGATTTAAACCAAAAGATGAAAGGTTAATATTGGCAGCCCAAAATAGTAGACTACGTACACATTGGTTGACAAAGTCCATTGAACATGTGGGAGAAATGGACAAATGTAGGTTTTGTAAAACAGAATTGGAAACAGTCACACATCTTGTACCTGGTTGTGATATATGAATGGCAGAAGGACTTCATACTGAAAAGCATAATAATGTGGCAAGACTCTTGCATTGGGGATTGTGCAAACATTATGATACTGAAGTGTCTGAAGAACACTGGAAACATGAGCCATGAAGCATCACAGAAAATGGTGAAGTTTATATCACATGGGCTCACACTTTACCAACAGTTCAAAAAATAGATGTGAGAAAACCAGATATAGTAGTCCTTGAAAAGATGACAAAATTAGCATTGATCATTGAAATTGCTACACCCAGTGATTACAATGTCTTGGGTACAGAGAGACACAAAGTCATAGAATACTAGGATTTGCAGGCACAAATGAGGGCAAGGTGGAAGAAGGATACCCAGGCAGTCTCAGTAGTAGAAGGGGCAACAGGTCTTATAAAAGAATTTACAATCATACTTAGGTACATTACCACTACATGTAACTCCATACGAATTGCAGAAGGAGTCATTGTTGGGCACATTACGGGTTCTGCGAAGAGCACTTCTGGCTAACATCAAAGATTGAAACAATACTAATTTCATGAACTTTAACCGTACTTTAATGTAGGAATGGGGTCCATTCCCATCATGGTATTAGAAACCCAAAAGACTTGGAGACATTTTAAAAAAGGGATAGACCAGAAGATAAAGCAAACCTAATTGTTGAGAAATTCACCTCCAACATTATTCCTCACTCCCCATCAACCTCCTCTCAGGAAATACCATCAAATATAACTCCTCCTACTTTATATTTCAGCTTTTCCTGGTTAAGGGTCATCACAGTGGATTACTGGTCTGCAGACTGACTGGCAGTGGTGTTTTTTATGGTGTCGAATTGGCAGCTCGACGCCCAACCTTCACAGAAGGCAAACACATATACACACACACCTACCTGCATGTATTTAAAACTGACTTGACCACAGGGAGGACATGCAGACTCCACACAGAAGGTGCTCCAGCCAAGAACTAAACCAGAGAACCTCTTGCTGTGAGGCGACAATGCTAACCGCTAAACCACCACAGCTTATCACTAGGGAAAACGTACTTAATGTTCTCTCTCAGGCCAAGAACACTCATTCAATGGGCCCAAACAATATCCCAGCATGCATTCTAAATAGCATGAAACATGACCTATCAGATCCTCTAAAGTTACTATTTAACTGTAGCCTCCAAACAAGTTCTTTGCCTCATGGATGAAGAACAGCAACTGTCATCCCTTTGCACAAACGTGGGCCATCTACAGACCCTAGAAACTGGAAACCTATAAGTCTCACTAGTGTTGTATGCAAAGCCAAGGAAACATTTATGGAGCAATAATGACATGGGAAATCTCCAGAATGGACCAAACCCAGTTTGGTTTCATCAGGGGCAGGTCATACCTACTTAACCTGATGGACTTCATTAAGAAGGTCATCAAAGCAGTGGATGAGTACAAAATGTTCCACACTGCCTACATTGACTTGTCTAAGACATTTTACATAGTTCCCCACTCAGGCATTGTTGACAAACTCAAGAGGTTTGCAATAAACCCTTATGTCACCCACTGGATAGCCTGCTGGACACAAACGTTTAGAATTTTGGAGTCAACCTCTACAAAGAGGCCAGTCACAAGTGGAGTCCCTCAGGGATTGGTCCTGGGACCACTCATTTTTGGCATTTGCTTTTATTAAGTCAGTAAAGTGAATAGATTTGCGAACAATTACCAATTTGGAGCAGACATAGAATCCTCCACCAACACAAATGTTCTCCAGAAATGGGTGACTTAGACAAATAACTGGTGTCAGAGCAATGAACTAAAAGTAAAAACCAAGAAATGCATAGGTGTATCCTTCAGGAAGTTATCCACCCTGATAACCGTCATATTGACAACACACCCCTAAGAGTTCACCCAGTAGTCACGGACTTAGAGACACACACAAACAGTAATCTAGCCTTTCACCATCATGTGTCTACAAGTAGTGAGGAAATCATTCTATGTTGTGCAACTTAAAAACAAAAGTATGTCATCTAGGTCCAAGGAGGTCACTGTTCCTTTGTATTTGGCATTCATCAGACCTATCATTGAAAACAATGCCCCCTTTTGTATATACCTAACCAAGCACATCCAACAACTGGAACATTCACACAGGTTCCTTTCTAAAAGAATACAGGGTGTAAGTACCATGTCCTATGCATACCAACTCAAGGCCCTTTCTCCATATTCTGTCTCCTACAGGCTGTTGAGGGGAGATCTATGCCTGGCATACAAGGCATTGTCAGATTGCACACTGATAGACCTCCTGCATATCTACAAAACAAACAGCACCAAAATTACCTGATCTAAAGACTTAAACCATACCTGTGATATAAATAGGGCATGCTGTACAAAGAGGTATGCATTCCCAGAGACTACCACTTCTCTGGAACAAGCTCAACATCCATGTGAAGCAGACTTCCTCCTTAACCCAATTCAAGTGTAACCTGGACAATTGGATGATGAACAA
This sequence comes from Protopterus annectens, assembly GCF_019279795.1. Classification (NCBI taxonomy): domain Eukaryota; kingdom Metazoa; phylum Chordata; order Ceratodontiformes; family Protopteridae; genus Protopterus; species Protopterus annectens. The sequence goes on along the minus strand of NC_056743.1, from coordinate 1,860,852,533 downwards.
GAAATTCATCCTTGGTTTGTCACCTATATCTCTATAATGGACATGGGGAGCCTGTAAATGGTTCATCTCCCAGATCCCTGCTTGTAAATGCTTCATTTCCCAAGCCTCTGCTTACACTTATCTAGTGTACCATAACTTGTCAGAGATTTGGGATGCATGGCTAGGCTTAAAAAGACTCTTGTGGTTGTTTGCCTAATACACACCTATGAACCTATAAGTAAAACATTCATTTTGCAGGCGGGGAAGCCTCAGTATACCCTTCATGTGTGATGTCATACATCCCGTTCATTATATAAAACATCTGAGACTGCACTAATCCTTCACTGATAAGGGAGACACAGCAAATCTAGTGGTTTGATTCAGCTCAAACTTCACCCCCACTCCTCCCTGGCTACCCCGTGTTAAATCCATACTAGCATACCCCCCCCCCAACTATTATCAGGAATCAGGTTATGGTGGCACTCATTAAGGCCAAAAACACTGCCTCAATTATATCCTCTGATTGCCTCCTGAACAGTCTAAAACATGACCTATAAGGACCACTTGAAGCACTCTTCATCTACAGCCTCAAAACAGGTTGCATACCAAGGGAATGGTGGACCGCAACTGTCATCCCTGTAGATAAGTGCATATCAACCGACCCCAGGAACTGCAGACTGCATCTCTCAACCATACTGAATTCCTCAGTATTTACTGGTTTTGAGGGCAAAATATTGGGGTGCTAGTGGCCCCCTAAATTTCTGATTTTCCCTGTCCTTTTTTTTTTTTTTATTGGCACTTTAAATTTATGGCTGATGTCACCACCAGCCTACAGGGGAGTGTGTGATGACATCAGCTACTGCCTGTTGGATTTGGAGGGAAATAGGGACTATAACAGCAATGGCTACATATGTGCATATATTTTGCAGAGTCCTCCCACATGTTCCAGGCCTCCAGGTAAGAAAACTGTTATCTATCAGGCCGGTAAACTTTATTTTTATTTTATCTGCTGGGCTGGCCAAGTGTGCAAGTTTTATCTGCTGGCCAAGTGTGAAGTTAATTTATTTTATCATAAGTCCATTCATTGTTGTGCATTCGTAAGTCTGACCAAGAACTGTGTGCATTACAAGTCCACTGTTTTGTGCATTTAGTTTATCTGCTGGCATTAACAATTGTTGTGCATTATTTTATCTGCTCATTAGGTTTGTGTATTTAGTTTATCTGCTAGCAAGCATTATTTAATCATGCCGCCGTTGTTTTGATCTGCTGGCTGCAAGCATTATTTTATGATGCCGCTCACAATTTCACTTCAAGTGTGCAGTAGTGCAGCTGCTAGCCATTTAGTTTATCAGCTTATTAGAATGACACTCGCTCAATTATCTGCAAACATTATTTTAGTTTTAAAGTCCATTCGTTGTTGTGCATCTTTGGGCCATTTCAGTTTATTTGATTGTTTATCTCTTTATTTTAGATGCTAGTCAGCCATTTGTGTATCTACCGTTCAGTTTATCTGTTCATTAGAATGCCACTCACTCACTCATTCAGTTCCGTTTGCCAAGTCTTATGTTATCTGCTCATTGCCAAGTTATCTGCTGGCCACATTGGTGTGGGGGGGGTAAAAAGTGGTTAGAGTTAAACAGGCTCAAACCCTGTACCTTAGGTACAAGGAGCAAGAGCCTGAATTATTCTTCTCTTTCTCCTCCTTTTTCTTCTTACCACAGCAGATCATCTGTTTCCATTTCTTCTTGTCCTCTGCATCTTGTTCTGTTACACCAACCACCTGCATGTCCTCTCTCACCACATCCATAAACCTTATCTTAGGCCTCCCTCTTTTCCTGTTACCTGGCAGCTCCAATCCTAGCATCTTTTTTCCAATATACCCAGCCTCCCTCCTCAGCACATGTCCAAACCAATGCAATCTCAGACTAATTCACTAAATAATGATAGGAAGACTGATACTAATGGCTATCTTTCAGGAAATGCATGGTAACACAAAACTTTTATTCTAGTAACTTTTCTAAGATTGTATAAGCAATGTTTAAAATGTGTCCCTGGTTTTGGGCCTTTGCCCCATCACCAATAAATGTTGGCTTTTTCCAGATTTCTTATGCTGCATAGTTTCTCAGGGGGAGAGAAGTTTAGTGCTGCTTATGTGAAATCTGTTTGTGTTAATAGCACGACAGGTAGAATATTCTCATTTGATGCAGAAGGCTGTGGGTTGTACTCCCACAGTATATAGATGGATTGCTGATACTGTAATGTGTTGTACTTTTAAAGGGGTGGATGCTGCAGTCCTAAGACTGTACTCTATGTTGGATATACCTAGTAACTATGAACCCGTTGTCAGTTTGCCATCCATTCCCTATTGCAATATTAGTAACTTATCCTTTCTTAATGGAGTAGGCAATTTATTCTTCAAGGGCAGCAGGTGCTTTATTTGTAGATGAAACAATGAAATATAAAGTTGTTTGCTAGCAGCAATCTCTTCATTAGTTACAGATCTCTTTAATTTGGAATTATTTAGATCACTTTTACTTCTGCAGAGATTGTGCATATTTACTGATACTGGTGGACTGTAGAAGTTTGAGTAGACTTTTATGATGGAAATGTTCTGAATTGAGCAGTTTTGTCATTATTGGTTCATGTATTTTGTTTCATTGCTTACTGGAAAATGTTCAAAACACTAAATTTAAAACACGCTTTAACAAGTGTGCTGTATTATACAAGGAATATAATTTAATACAATCGGGAAGGTGTATCAAAGAAAAATTTAATGTTTAGTGTGCAAGGGGCCTATGATTTGAAAACATCCCAAAGGTAATCTTTAGCTGGCACTGTCCAGATGCATTTTCTTTGACTGTGGGTTTCAATGTTGTTTCAATGAATGAGAGTTTACTTTCAAGGGCAGAGAAGTTTTAATGCTAAGTCTATTTTCATTGTGAGACTGTATTGCTTTGTTTAGCAGATGTCTATTAGTGTCTGTGCTATAAAATGTAAAATAAAAGTTTTAAATGAAATCTACATAATCATTGTAAATATAAATAATCATTGTAGAAGTAAAGCAGTATGCACATTACAGTGTTTATGCTAAATGGGGCAAAATAGCCAAGTAATGAGACACTGGAATAGCTACAGGGGGAGGGCCATACCTCCCAACCATACCAAATTACTTAATAATGGGGTGCCATGATTCCTGAGTGGCACCCCTTCATTTCTGACTTTTTCCCACTTTTTCCCAGCTTTTTTTTATTTTGTTTTTCGTTTTTTTGAGCTGACATCATCACCTGCGCAATAATGTCAGCTACATCAGCCTGTTGGAATTGAGCTTGCCCGGGAAGGATGATTGAATGGTGGAAGGAAACTGGAAACAGCGAGCGAGCGGGAAGGATTACTTTTTGAATGCTGTCTGTGGAAACATTTATCAGAAACATGATGCTAGCAGGAAGGACTGCTTATACTGTGGAAACATTTATCTGGGGTACTGCAGAGCTTGAGCATGGGCCACGGATACTGCAGAGCCAGAGCTTTTGATGTATTTGAGAACTGTGTGAGTTGCAGAGCTGCTTTTGAGGTATTTGTGAACAGCGCAAGGCCACGAGTAGAGCTTGGTATTTGTGAACGGCAACGGACTGCTTGACTTGAACTATTTTGTGTGTGTGTGTGTGTGTGTGTGTGTGTGTGTGTGTGTGTGTGTGTGTGTGTGTGTGTGTGTGTGTGTTGTGACAGTGCTAAATAACAGCCACAAGTTTGCCATACAAATCTGCATTTGCAATTTTGAATGTTCCCCCTGTTTTCTCTTTTATAAAATAAACATCTGCTGATTAGAGCTATAGAAAAGTAATTGAATGGTAGGGATGTAGCAGTCTTATAGAAGGAATCTGTATGACATGACAATAAAGCAGCATATCTATCATGCTTTATGTAAAGTTCTGCAGACAGCTTGCTGTACTCCTGTAGCAGTGACAATGATATATCACACAGGAAGAATGTTTAACATCTGGAGCCCTACTAGAAATACCATATAATTTTGTTCAGGACAGCAGTAATGAACATTATACAAAAAGATCAAGGCAGCTCATTTGTGGAAAAGGTAGGATTTACCAAACTGTGGTAATGTTTACATAAGAGGATGAGCCTGAGTGGGTAAGTTATGCCAAAAGTAAGTAAATCTTTAATTAATCATGAGTGAGCAGTGATTATTTTTTTTCTAAAACCTTTAGATCCATTGTGTTCCCCTTTGCATATCCATTAATCTAAAACCTTTAGATCCATTGTGTTCCCCTTTGCATATCCATTAATCTAAAACCTTTAGATCCATTGCGTTCCCCTTTGCATATCCATTAATCTAAAACCTTTAGATCCATTGTGTTCCCCTTTGCATATCCATTAATCTAAAACCTTTAGATCTATTGTGTTCCCCTTTGCATATCCATTAATCTAAAACCTTTAGATCCATTGTGTTCCCCTTTGCAAATACATTAATTTTCTTACAATGAATTACTTATCTTCATTTAGTTTAAAAACATTCCCACTTTGTCTGCTGCAACTGTGTTATACACATTTTTATCCTGTATGGGAATCATGTATGTATTTTATCCAGCGTTATCGTATGTTAGATTCAGAAAATGCCTCCAAACACTACTTCCAGGTTAAACATTTTGGAGGCCCAATAAATGCTAGAGGAGTTTATGATTGGTCCTCAAAATTGTGACAAATTATTAGTGATAAAAATCAAAGGCAAGTAAGCTGGCTAAGTGGCAAGTGGCAAAAAGTAGTCCAAAGCAAAAGAAACAGTCACTTATCCACAAACGCAAAAACTTTTTAATATAAAAACAAAAAAGCTTTCAGACATAAAAGTCTTGATGAAACACTGATGAAGGACTTTTATGTCTGAAAGCTTTGTTGTTTTTATATTAAAAAGTTTGTGCGTTTGTGGATAAGTGACGTTTCTTTTACAAATTATTAGTGCTTGGGGAAATTTTATGTTAATTCTGAAATGTTGGTATGTTGAAGAATTCATTTTACTTTGATGTACAGAGTTGGTTAGAATCTACTGTTTGTTGGCTTGAACTATAGATTAATTGCCACACTGCTTATAAAGGGTGTCAAATTTATGATATTTATTAACAGCATACAAATAAAAATAGTAATGTCTTATATATAACTGCATAAATCACTGATTACAGACATGTATCAATAGCTATATTTATATATGCCAAATTAACCATGGTGCTGCATGTCTATTCAATAACTTCCTGGCTAAATCACTATTCCTTCAATCTGATTTGTCCATAATTTGTATTATATTATCTATAGTTGGAATTTGATTAATCTTCTGTTACTGTTGTACAATATTGCTTGAACAGCACACCCCCTCAAAAAAAAACTCTTCAATTATTTCTTTCTACACAGCATCTCATTCATCAGCTAAGGTAGTGCCACCTTTAACCACTTAACCTTACACAGAAACAAAAAAATATGCTCCAAGTTCCCAGATTTCTAGCATTCTGGATTGACATTTGGGAATTTCTTCCTCCATGTTTGCAGAGTGTAAAAATTTCCACGAAAATATTCCAAATCTCCCGGGGTTTGTTGCATGTGGTAGTGAATGGCAAACTAATTGCCATATAGCATCAGTTCTCCTTATATCTGACATTGTACCCCAATCCTGTTATAAGCTTCCCCTGGATTTCTGAGGTAATGTGTCATTAAGACCTTACATGCACACCTAAACAGACTTCTCTCACAGAGTATCTCCAATGCTTCTGTTATGAATAATATCAGCCATGGAGATATTGTTCCCACATTCCAAAGACATGCAATAGGTGGATTGACACTATATTGGCCAAAGGATTTTATGTGTGTGTGAAAATGCCCCAGGTGAATACACCTGGTAGCTAGAGAGGTACTCAGGCTCAAACCATGTACCTACCTTGGGTACAGGTAAAAAGAGCCTAAAGTCCCTAGCCACTGCCACTTGTGAACTTATGCCTCATATTTTGGTTCTGTTCCTCATAATCTCTGTGGTTCAGGATTTTTGTGGCAAATCCTTGAAGGATTGAATTCACTACATTACAGGCATTTGAATTTCAGACTTCATATTCTTCAGAAAATAAATGGTAACACAAAACCTGTTATTCTAGCAATTTTGTAAGTTTATAAGATCAGTATTTGAAATTTGTCCCTATTTTGGGGCTATATTCCCCCATTATTGGCCTTGACCAGGGTTTTTCTGCTAAGATGTTGAGAGCTATGGTGAGAAGTGAGAGCTGAATTCACTAGATGATAGCCATTTAAGTTTCAGTCTTCCTATCTTTCAGAAAACTGCTGATTTGGCATAGTGGTATGCTGCTCTGACTGTAGTGCACAGGGTCCTGGCTGGGTTCAAGACATGACAGTGAAATGCATGGTGGTAACATAACATTTTATTCTAGCAACTTTCCAAAATTATGCAAGCAATGTTTAAAATGTGTCCCTGTTTTTTGTATAAGCATGTACTACGCACAAAACACAACACTAGTTACTTCTTCTGCTCCCAATGCACTTGGTTATTAAAGCCATGGGCATGGCAGTATGTGCTTCTCCTTGCCCACAGGGAATTCACAACAGCCATATTTCTCTGTAGCTGGCTGTCACTTAATCCTTGTGTCCCCAACCAAATATACCACAGGAAACATCTCACTGCCTAGGTGCCTGAATCTCATTACTTTCACATACTCTCTGCTGTCTTTGAAAGATTGCCAAAGCTGGTTATCACTTCTGATGTGTGACAAAGACAAAAGTGAATAAAAACAATGGTCTTAATATATGATATTATGCACTGGTCCTCAATCATAACTAACTTATAATGTACTCAAACAAATACAAAGAAACTCCTATAGAGCAATGGTTTGTCACTGAATTCTTGACCTCCATTATGAAAACTAACAAACTTGTTATGATTAGACACCTGATCATAATGTATTGTAATGCATGAAATGATCCCGGTTAATAAAAATATATACATGCTTTGGCCACAGTCTTCTTATGCAAAGAGTATGCCTTTCAAATAATCACCTCAAAAACTTACACAGTACCCACGGAACAAAACATGGCAATTATCCATAGCATATAATGCAACAGGATCATTTGGCCTTTCACAAAACCAACTCAGCCCAGTCTTTAAATAATGAGAAATAATATAAAAATTGCACTAAAATTTCTTCAGACTTTTCACTTTGGTTGTGGGTTATCAACTGAGCCAAAGATACTCTATGAATTTTAGAACATGTCTCGCTTCTTACAAAGCCACACCCCACCAGTAATAGCTTCTGCAACAGTTTTCATACATTGACATTACAATCTCTTTAATGTGAAATACTGATAGTATGGGAACCTCTCAGGTATGCAAAATCTACCTCTATCTCCACTGTCCCATCAAGTCAAATGAGGGCCATTTGCAACTCTTTTGCCACCTCATCAACGTGAATGAGACGTTGTCATCTCATTTCACACCTACTGAGCGACTCTTATTACCCCTAAAGAGGATTGTTTTAACTGAAACATCAAGTGATTAAAGAGCCACGCTTATAAAAGATGGCTTTTCTCTTCATACAGTGCAATACTTTATGGAAATGCTATCCATATTTTTATACATTTAACTTGGTATACAAGTAATTATGAAATGTTAGTTAAAATGTCTTCTTCTTCTTACGGCTGCTCCCGTTAGGGGTCGCCACAGCAGATCAACTGTTTCCATTTACTCCTGTCCTCTGCATCTTGCTCTGTCACAACAACCACCTGCATATCCTCTCTCACCACATCCATAAACCTTATCTTAGGCCTTCCTCTTTTGCTGTTACCTGGCAGCTTCATCCTTAGCATCGTTTTCCCAATATACTCTGCATCCCTCCTCAGCACATGTCCAAACCAACGTAATCTTGCCTCTCTGGCTTTGTCTCCAAACCTTCCAACCTGGGCTGACCCTCTAATATACTTATTCCTAATCCTGTCCATCCTCGTCACACCCAGTGCAAGTCTTAACATCTTCAACTCTGCCAAGTCAAGCTCAGACTCCTGCCTTTTTGTCAATGCCACTGTCTCCAACCCGTATAACATAGCTGGTCTCACTACCCTCTTGTAGACCTACCCTTTCACTCTTACTGGTACTCATCTGTCACAAATTACTCCTGACACTCTTCTCCACCCACTCCATCCTGCCTGTACTCTCTTCTTCACCTCTCTTCCACACTCACCATTACTCTGAACTGTTGATCCCAAGTACTTAAACTCATTCACCTTCGTCACCTCTACTCCCTGCATCCTCACCATTCCTCTATTCTTCCTCTCATTCACATACATATATTCTGTCTTAGTCCTGCTGACCTTCATTCCTCTTCTATCTAGAGCATATCTCCACCTCTCCAGGGTCTCCTCCACCTGTTCCCTACTCTCACTACAGATCACAATGTCATCTGCAAACATCATAGACCACGGGGACTCCTGTCTGATCTCGTCTGTCAACCTGTCCATCACCATTGTAAATAAGAAAGGGCTCAGAGCTGATCCTTGATGTAATTCCACCTCCACCTTAAACGCATCTGTCACTCCCACCGCAGACCTCACCGCTGTCACACTACCCTTGTACATATCTTGTACCACTCTTACATACTTCTCTGACACTCCCGACGTCCTCATACAATACCACAACTCCTCTCTAGGCACCCTGTCATATGCTTTCTCTAAATCCACAAAGACACAATGCAACCCCTTCTGACCTTCTCTGTACTTCTCCATCAACACTCTCAGTGCAAACATTGCATCTGTAGTGCTCTTTCCTGGCATGAAACCATACTGCTGATCACTGATCATCACCTTCCTTCTTAACCTAGCTTCTACTACTCTTTCCCATAACTTCATGCTGTGACTGATCAGTTTAATCCCTCTGTAGTTACTACAGCTCTGCATATCACCCTTATTCTTAAAAATCGGTACCAAACACTTTTTCTCCATTCCTCAGGCATCCTCTCACTTTCCAAGATTTCATTAAACAATCTAGTTAAAAACTCCACTGCCATTTTACCTAAACACCTCCATGCTTCCACAGGTATGTCATCTGGACCAACAGCCTTTCCGTTCTTCATCCTCTTCATAGCTATCCTTACTTCCTGCTTGCTAATCTGCTGCACTTCATGATTCACTATCCGTACATCATCCGACCTTCTCTCCCTCTCATTCTCTTCATTCATCAACCCCTCAAAGTACTCTTGCCATCTGCTCAACACACTCTCCTCGCTTGTGAGTAAGTTTCCCTCATTATCCTTTATCACCCTTACCTGGTGCACATCTTTACTAGTTCGGTCCCTCTGTCTAGCCAATCGGTACAGGTCCTTTTCTCCCTCCTTAGTGCCCAACCTTTTATACAACTCTTCATATGCCTTATCCTTAGCCTTCGCCACCTGTCTCTGTGCCATGCACCTCATCTCCTTATACTCTTGTCTACTTTCTTCATCTCTTTGACAATCCCACTTCTTCTTCGCCAACCTCTTTCTCTGTATACTCTCCTGTACTTCTTCATTCCACCACCAGGTCTCCCTGTCCTCCTTCCTCTTTCCAGATGTCACACCAAGCACCCTTCTAGCCATCTCTCTTACTAGCTCTGCTGTAGTTACTCAGCTATTCAGTAACTCTTCACTGCCACCCAGTGCCTGTCTTAACTCTTCCCTGAACATCACCTCAAAATTACCCTTTTTCAATTTCCACCATTTGATCCTTGGTGCTGCCCTCACACTCATCCTCCTCTTCTTGATCACCAATGTCATCCTACAAACCACCATCCTATGCTGCTACACTTTCCCCTGCCACCACTTTACAGTCTCCAATCTCCTTCAGATTGGCCCTTCTACATAAGATATAATCCACCTGTGTGCATTTTCCTCCACTCTTGTATGTCACCCTATGCTCCTCCCTCTTGTTAAAATACGTATTCATCACAGCCATGTCCATCCTTTTCGCAAAATCCACTACCATCTGACCTTCTGCATTCCTTTGCTTAACACCATACTTACCCATTACTTCCTTGTCCCCTCTGTTCCCTTCAGCAACATGCCCATTGAAATCTGCTCCAATCACTAGTCTCTCACCCTTGGGTACAGTCATCACCACTTCATCCAACTCACTCCAAAATTTTTCTTTCTCATCCATCGCACACCCAACTTGTGGAGCATATGCACTAGCAACATTCATCATTACACCATCAATTTCCAGCTTCATAAACATCACTCTATCCGACACTCTTTTCACCTCCAAAACACTCTTAGCATACTCTTAAAATGTAATAAGTGATATCATTTATTACACAAATTTTGAATTTTGTGTGAAGCTTGAGATGAAAACAAGCAACAGCATTTTAAATGATTCTGGATATGAGCAATGGATGTCCAGGCTGACTGTCATCTTCAACAACAATTTAAAAACAAGGATCCATGCAGATAACTGCATGCTCACTGGTTTTCAGTAACATATCAAATAATAGTAACAGGAATCTGTCCTTAGCAACTGTCATATTCTGAACCAGCATTTCTGAGTATTGTACTTGTCACTTAGTAGCCAGAGTAAAAGGATGTATATTGATTTAGGTGGTCACTACTGGTCAACATTACAAAGACACCTAAATTAGCAGACCTTGTCATAGGATGTATGACTTAGTTTGAAGAAGTTAAGCAGAGTCAACTAATGTATAACATATCACTGCCCAAAGACTGGAAAGTTTTCATGCATATGGCATTACAAGGGGCAGCCTCAGGTGAAATGGCACCCTGGGAGAAAGGCTTAATATGCCCCCTTTGCCACTGGTTATGCCACCATGCACACATTCCTCTTTATTCTGCCCTCCATCCACATAACCTTTTTCAGTCTTTTCTAAAATTGTTGTTCTATTCTTTATTTTTCCTGCATTCTAGATTTTTCCTAACCTGGCTAGAGATTCACCAGAAAATCAAAGATTTGTTATTTTTTATTCAGCTTGGGATTAGTGCTTTGCTTCTGGTGACAGAGCAAGGCACGTTAACTTCTGACTGTCATTGATTGGTTTGGTTGCCATTTTTTGTAGGAACATCTTAAGTTTTCATTTTAGAACCTTAAGCAACTTTGCTTTCTATTGTGTTTGGCTGCTACACATGCTATCCGTGACATCTACCAAGAGAAGGCTATAAAAAGTGTATGAACCCCAGTGACAACCAGGTGAACCTTAGATGTTAAGTTGTCAATCTCGCCTTCATTCTTGCTGGTTGGGTTCAGAGCCGATCCTCTGCTCCGACTCGGCCATCTTCTATAACTCGAGAGCTGCTTACTGGCTCAAGGCTACCCCTTATCCCAAGATGCCTAGTGCTAGCTACCCAGATCTCGTTTGCCACTTCAGCTGCAAGGTTCCTGGATACTGGCTCTGGCTCGTATTACTTCATTTTATTAGCTTTCTTCTCTGATAATACTACCTTTTTCTTCTGTTATTTGTTAGCGATATATAGTACTTTTAGTTTAATTAGTTTAAAGTGTTGTAGTTTCCATTTATCTTAGAACTCGTTTAAATTAGAGAGTTCTCCCCACCCCTCCCCCACCTCTTCCCCCTATTCGTAGGTTACTGTTTAAGTTAGAGGTTCCTACTTTAAACAAAAAAAAAAAAAAAAAAAAAAAAGATACATTTCTTGAGGTCTCTGAATTACTTATGCCATTATCCAGGCTTCAGAGGGATCTCCTGAAAAAGCTTGGAGATACCCTACAGGATCCATCAGCTCAAGGGGCTCAGGCTAAAGTGTCCTCTCAGCTGGCAACCCTTAACTCAGTAGTCAACTCCTCCATGAGGCTCATTTCTTATGTAGCCGATGGGGTGAGTAGAGCTGCAGGCACAGGCGTGGCACTTCGGAGACATGCATGGATGCAGCTGTGTAATTTTGTGGAACCCTTCAGAGCATCATTCACCAACACTCCCTTTGACGGTTCCTTTCTTTCTGGACCACAGGTGAAAGACACTCTTACTAAGTGTGAGCAGGAAGGCAAGACTCTCTCTGCCATAGGAGCCCATTTTTCTACCCCCTCTAGACCATACCCTAAGGGTCAGAAGAGTGGAAAGATGTGGTTTCGAAAATCCCAGGGATCTTGGCCTGACACACGTAGTGATTTTTCCTCCAGGGGCAGAGGAGGAAATAACAATAGTAACAGACACTGCCCTCATGGCAGAGGAGGTCCGCAGAACCAGGGTAGTAGAGAATCCTTCTCTGACAAGCCCTTCCAACATCCCTGAGAGATTGCCTGACTGTCCGTCTCTGGAGGCAGTCGGGGGAAAACTTTCATTGTACCCAAAAGCCTGGCTAAGCATAACGCAAGACAAATGGGTACATTCAATAATATCCGGAAGTTACAGAATTCCATTCACTCAGCCCCCTTTACTGTCATGCAAGTCCCTCCCAGATGTTCCAACCAATCGCAGTTATAGAAGTGTCAAAACTGCTATAAAAAAGAGTCATCCAGAAAGTCCCAGCAGACCAAAATGGATCCGGAACTTACTCAAGGTTCTTTTTGGTACCAAAAAAGACAGGGGACTGGAGACCTATTTTAGATCTCAGCAGACTGAACAAGTCTGTTCAAAGAACAAAGTTTCGGATGGTCACGCTACAGTCCATTCTGCCCTTTTTGAGTCAGGGCAATTGGATGTGCTCTATAGATCTCCAGGATGTGTACTATCACATCAAAATGGACAGGCGCTCCAGGAGATTCCTTCGCTTCTGGCTGGGAGCCAGTCATTACCAGTTCAGAACTGTGCCCTTTGGTCTCACCACAGCCCCCAGGGTGTTCACCACATGTATGGCAGTGTTCACGGCTCACCTGAGATGTCAGGGATTCCAGGTGTTTCCATATCTAGACGACTGGCTCCTTACTGCTACTACCAGGCATCAGCTCCTTCAAGCCAGGGACTATACAATTTCAATTTGCTCCCAACTAGACATCACCATAAATTTAAAAAAAATCTGCCTTGTTGCCCTGTCAGTCTATTACTTATATAGGAGCAGACATAAATACAAGAAGCATGTTCGCAAAGCTACCTTCGGACAGGGTGTCCACAATTCGCCAGAAAGTTCAAGTCCTCATGCAATGCAAGAGGGTACAAGTCAGGTACGTCCTCCAAACTCTAGGTTCTATGGCAGTGGCAATTCTCCTGCTACCCCTGGCCTGCCTTCACATGAGAATCCTGCAGTGGCTTCTATTGACACAGTGGTCCTTCCAGCAGCTCCCTATGTTTCACGTGATCATGATTACAGAATCATGCAAATGGCACCTTTCCTGGTGGATGGTCTCCCCATTAGTGGCTCAGGCAGACCCTTCATTCAGCTCCCTCCAGTTGCCACAGTGACCACAGATGTCTCCCTGATAGGGTGGGGGGGGGGCATTATCAGGGCAGGACAGTCCAAGGCACTTGGCAGCCTCACGAGTACCATCTGCATATCAATGTCTTGGAAATGAGAGCTGTGCTCTTAGCTTTGCAAGCTCTTCAGGACTCTCTCCCTTCTGGGACCATTGCAATTCAAACGGACAACATGTCAGTGGTGTGGTACATCAACAAGCAGGGCGGGACCAGGTCCTGCCCCCTATGTCGAGAAGCGCTCAGACTCTGGCAATGGGCGATTTCTTCCCAATGATTTCTGATTGCGACGCACATCCCTGGGAGTTCCAACGTCATAGCGGACAGGCTCAGCCGAGCTATTCTCATGCCTCATGAGTGGTCTCTGAATCAAGTGGTTGCGGATCTGATCTTCAGCAAATGGGGACAGCCTTGCTGTGACCTTTTTGCCACCCCCTTCAACAGCAAATGCAGCAACTACTTCTCCCTTCTTCTGCTTCCTGGTCACTCTCCCAGAGATGCTCTGGTCCATGATTGGCCTCAGGGACTTCTTTATGCATTCCCTCCATTTCCCCTGATACTGAAACTCATAAAGAAAGCAATGTCGTTGGGTTGCAGAATGATCCTCATTGCCTCATACTGACCTTGACAGATATGGTTCCCATTCCTGCACCGCTAAATTCTTGAGCAGCCTTGGACTCTGGACCCCATTCCAGACCTATTGATTCATCAATCAGGTGGGCTTCATCATTCACTTCAAACACTCCAGCTCACATCTTGGTTGCTCCACTTTCAGCCTTAGCCAGGCTTCCCAGCATTTCCCCGGCCATTCGTGATATTATTGTCTCCTTCCATAAGTCTGTCACTAGAAGGACCTATGCCAGCAAATGGAAACGTTTTTCTTGTTGGGCAGAGGCTAAGAACATAGACCCCTTCACAGCCCCTATCCACGAAATCTTGGAGTTCCTATCAGAACTCTTTCATTGAGGATCTGCCTCTGCTACAATCAGGGTTCAATTAGCGGCCATTTCAAATGTTCATGTTGGTTATTCCAATGCAAACATTATGTCTCATAAGCTATGCAAAGCCTTTTTAAGAGGGGTGACTCTTCTTAGACCCCCAGTGAGAGATCCCATCCTCCTTGGGACCTTAATTTGTTACTAACCTCTTTGATTATGCCCCCTTTTGAACCAGCAGCGTCCTGCTCCATGAAGTTTCTATCTTGGAAAACTCTTTTTCCGGTAGCTATTACTTCAGCCAGACGTGTCTCTGAACTTCAGGCTCTATGCGTCCGTCCTCCATACTTAGTATTCCATAAGGAAAGGGTTGCTCTGAGGACTAATCCCTCTTTCCTTCCGAAAGTCTGCTCAGAAAATAATTTGAACCAGTCTATACACCTACCTGTGTTTTTTCCTAACCATACCAACAAGGCAGAATACAAGTTACATCAACTGGATGTCCATAGACAATTGCGTTTCTACCTGCATAGGACAAAGGAAATTAGGAAGTCGGACCAACTCTTCCTTTCCTATGCTCGGGGCAAACAAAGTCTCCCAGTTTCCAAAGTTACCTTATCCAGGTGGTTGTCTCACATCATTACCTTTATCTATCAACTAAGGAACAAAGATTTGCCAGTCAAACCTAAAGGTCATTCTACCAGGGCCTTATCCACCTCTGTAGCCTTCCAGTCTAGGTTGCCCATGGACTCTATCTGTGCTGCTGCTACATAGGCAAATCCCCATACTTTTATTTCTCATTACAAGTTGGATTTGGTCTCCAGGAGTAGAGTTAACTTTGGTTCCACTGTTCTGAGGAGTCTGTTCCAATGAGCCACCCAGGATTGTAGGTGCTAGGGACGCTGTCCCAACCAGCAAGAATGAAGGCGAGACTGACAACTTAACATAAAGAAGTTATGTACCTACCATAACGTTCCATGTTAGTTGTCTTCATCTCGCCTTCCTTCTTGTGTCCCCCCCTCCATCCCCCTGTCCTTTTGGACTGAGAGGAGTTCAGGTTTCACTGGCTGAGTGTTCTCTGGTTTGTTTCCTCTACTGACTTAGACAGTAGGACAGGTGTGTTTAACCCTTTGGTTGGAGGGGTTCTTTCTATAGCTATGTCTGGTGTTAGCTATTCCAAACAAGATCTGGGTAGCTAGTGCTAGGCATCTTGGGATAAGGGGTAGCCTTGAGCCAGTAAACTGCTCTCGAGCTATAGAAGATGGCCGAGTCGGAGCCGAGGATTGGCTCCGAACCCAATCAGCAAGAAGGAAGGCGAGATGAAGACAACTAACATGGAACGGTATGGTAGGTACATAACTTCTTTATCTGCTCAGAGAAGTCAGTTTGGGGTTGGTGTCACTGTTTGTAGTCCTTCTGACAACAGCAACAAGGTATCATAGATTTTTAGCCGCATGAAGCTGCAGTGAAAATGTATCTATTTATTTATTTTCCAGGATAGTCTGACTGGAGAAAAAATTCCCTTTTTCAGCAGAGGCTTGGAGAGAAAAGTGCTAGAAAAATGTAAGCCAACACAAAAATCTTTATTCTTGATATAGGAGCCATTTGATCACTGGTTTCACAACTCAGCCTACATTAGTTTGACTGTATACAGTCATTCTAGTGTCCCTTGTACATAAACTGCTTTCAAGTACTCACCTTCAAACCCCTTCCATCCCTTTCAAGTAATTTGTGCACCTTTGCAGACATTATCTTAGTATCATAATCTGATAATGGGTAGTTGTAATATGGAAGGAAAATAATGCAAAGATTGTATCAGAAATAAAAATAAAAGTAGATTACAAGCAGGTAATATTTATATCATTGATGATGGCAGTTGAGGGGGTTGATAAATTGTGTAGTACTTCAAGGCTATCTAAATAACAGAAATAAAGTGCAATACTCTAAGGTCCATAGTGCAATACTCTAATGTTCATAGTGCAATACTCAATGTCTCTTTCTGTGCAAGGAACAATGCAATGTCTTAACCAAGTACCCGTGCAATACTAAAGTCTCATGCAAGTAAGTGTTCAGTTCAAAAAGTGTTAAAATGTGTTTCTAATTATTTGCAATATTAATATGTCTACCTGCATGTCTTTGTAGTAATAGCCAGGTGTTACATGTGTAAATATTTGTGAAAATAGTCTATATGTTGTTTGCACATTGAGTCTGGAGATACAGACCTTTGTTCAGTTTTTGCACTTGTGTGATTTCTGAATGACAATAAAGTTTACTTTGACTTGAAAGGATATATATATATATATATATATATATATATATATATATATATATATATATATATATAATGTATGTGTGTGTGTGAATAAGAGGACCCAGTCAGATGTTACATAGGTTCATAAGTTCACAGGTAGGTACTAGGCTATTGGCCCTAGGGCCTATATAAGCCTAGCCAAAAAGGTATCCTGTCTTTCGCCACCCAAGAATTCCTATTTCCCATCCAATCAAGATTTTTCTTGAAGAGTACTAATGAGGAGCTTTGTTTGATATAGATAGGTAGTTTGTTCCAGAGTATGGGAAGTCTCTGGGACAGGAATCTATCCCTCCAGCATGTTCTGTTTATTGTGGTGACAAGGTTTAGGTCCCTAGAGCGTGTAGCTCGGAGGGACTGGGATTTCTTTAAGTGGAGCATGTCCAACAGCTCTTGGTTTGACATAGCTTTGTATGTTAGGCAGAGATCGCCTCTGAGTAGGCGATATGCGATGGAGTAAATCTGGAGTTTTTTGAGACTGTCTGTATAGGGCATCGCTTTGAGGCCAGTAATCCTCTTTGTGAGGTATTTCTGTGGTATTTCCAGTTGTTGTAGATGTCTTGTGAGGTACATACTAAAAGGGGCATTGTACTTTATAATGGGTCTAATGTGTGATGAGTAGAGGGGAACAGTGACCTCTTTTTTTCCTGGATGAGAAGCCTTTTGTGATGAGGTGTGCCACGGAGAAGGATTTCCTGACTACAATGGCAATGTGATTATCAAAGGAGAGACTACTGTCCACCTGTGTCCCAAGATCTGTTATCACACTTTTGGTATAAAGTAGACTACCGCGTATGTGGTAGTTCATGGGTACAGAGTTTTTACCAAAGTGGATGATAATGCACTTTTTGGCATTGAGCTTGAGGCCATGGCTTTGACACCAGGCATCTGTCTCAGTGAAGCCCTTTTATAGGATGTCCACATCGTTGGGAGTTTCAATTATGGCCCCTAGTTTGCAGTCATCTGCGAGCTTTGTTAGCCAAAGACCTTCTGTGTTAGCCTGTACTTCAGACAAGTAGACACCAAACAGGAGAGGACCCAGGACTGCACCCTGTGGTACTCCACTTGTCACTGTTCTGAAGTCGGATCTGGAGTCAACTACTTTCACAGTGTGGGTTCTGTCAGTGAGCCAGTTGGCAACCCATATTGTGACATAGGGATTTATACCTAGTTTAGTGAGTTTGTCTATAATTCCAGCGTGGGGGATGGTGTCAAAAGCCTTGGTGAGATCTAGATAGGCTGTGTGAATCACCTTACCCTCGTCTACGGCTTTGGTGACTGCTTCAAAGAAGTCTATCAGGTTTAGGAGACATGATGTGACTTTTACAAACCCGAACTAGGTGGGGTCCAGAGTTTAGAGATTACCAGTGTCTTTGTTTATAAGTTCCATGATGATATGTTCCATGGCCTTACAGACCAGGCTCTTCAGGCTAATGGGGCGGTAGTTCCTGGGGTCTGTGGAGGCTCCCCCTTTATGAAGTGGGATAACCGTGGCTGTGCGCCATTCAGTGGACACAAAGCCTGAGGTGAGGCTATGATTGAACATGGTACTTAGGTGGGGTGCCAATTTGTTTTGTAGTTCATGTAGAACGCAACCTGGGATGTTGTCGGGTCCCATGGATGCTGTGTTCTTGGCTTTGGAGAGTGCGGTTTTTACCTGTGCAGTGGTGATTACAGGAACTTTGCATTCTTCCGGTACAGAGATGGGCCCTTTAGGGGATGAGAGGGGGGTAAAGTTAGCACTGAACCTATCTGCCAGGATGTTGGCAATATCAGTTGGTTTTGTATATTTAGTGCCATTGTGCTCTAACTCAGAGCAGATCTGAGTGTTCCCATTTAGATTCCTGACATAGGTATAGAATGCTTTGTGGCTGTCTTTAGAATCAGTGGCAATTTTGTTTTCATAACTAGCTTTGGAGGATTTTATGAGGGATCTCAGCTTCTTACTGAGGCTGATCAGGGGAGTTCCTCCAATCATGGGATTTTACTCTTTTTTTGCAACAGTTTCTTTCTTCTGTTATAGAGTTTGTTTATGGCAGGGGACCACCAGATTGGCTTCCTTTTTTTGGAGGATAGCATCTTGGTTCTGTTAGGGATAGCACGATCCATGCACTCAGTTAAGTGCTTATAAACTGCATTTGTGTACGATTCAGCAGTTGTACCTCCATTGTCCATCTGCATGGGTGTAGTGAAGTTTGCCAATTCTGTCTTAAGAAGCGTGAAGTTGGCTTTGGAGACATTTTTTACGGTGGTTTCCCTAACTGGGGGGTGTGTGGATGTTTAGGGTGATTAGCTTGTGGTCAGATCTGACCAACGTGGATTTGACCTCTGGTGTGGAACACCGTTCACCCATGTTGGTAATGATCAGGTCTAGGATACTGCTGCCCTGGTGGGGGTGTGGATAAGTTGACCCAAGGCATTAGAATGTATGAATTCCAGAAAATGTTGAGCAAGAGAGTTGGTACACGAGTAGTTTTCCCAGTTAATGGTGGGGTAGTTGAAATCACCCATTATTAGGGTGTTGGGTTGTACCCTAATATTTTCCAGTGTATCAAGAAATAAGGAGTGGGAATCCTGGGGCCCTGGTGGGGGATCTGTAGCAAGCTACAATTTGGATTGCGGTCTTGCCCAGAGTTAGTTGCACTTGGATAATCTCATAGTTCATAGGTTCATAGATTAGTACTAAGCTAACTGCCCTTGCAAGTCATTTTAAGCCTAGCCAATTATCCCTTGTGAGAATCAAACTCTGCATCTTATGTTTGTAAGGCAAACACCTTAACCATTAGGCCACCCTCCCAACCCTCAGATGCATTATGCTGAGCAACTAGCCTGGAGGTGTGGATGTCCTTAATGAATATGGACACACCTCCGCTTTTAGTGTTTCGGTCAAGATTAAATGGCCTAAAGCTGTGGTATGAATTATAGCCTGGTAATGCATGAGTGCTCTCTGGAGCCTTGGACCCAGGTCTCTGTCACTGCACAGAGGTCGATGTTTTCCATTTTAAGGAGTGCCTTGAGTGAGTGCATTTTGAGGTTTAGACTTCTAGCACTGAGTAGTATTACCCTCAGATTTTGCTTGCTTGTACCTGTTATGGTGGTGAATTTGTCATTTGAACCTTGCTTAAAAAAGGCACTATAGGGGTAGCAAGAGCCTTAGCCAGTATCCTGAATCCCAAGGGCAACAGGTGCAGGCAATCTCTGGCAAAGCATGGTGGCCTCCCGAACATGTCATCCCAGGCAGACAGATACTGAATCCCCTTAGAATGACACAAAAAGCTTAGCCAATTGTTGAAGTCAATCATTTTGACTTTTACTACGGTATCATTCTGGGTGATGGCAGGATGTTACTCAGGACTAGGGTGTATCTGCCTGGGCTACAAGATCGGAGAGCTCCTCCACGTCTCTTTTCATGTAGACCAGAGAGGTACGTCTCAGGTCATTCACACCAACATGGACAATGACAGAGTCATATTTGTACTTTTTGTGGAGTGACCCGAGTGCGTGTGTTATGTCACGGATCCTGGCACCCGACAGCCAGCTGACAGTAACTTTCTCCTTGTTTAGCCTGGTGAGTGGACCATCAGTGTGCCTGACTGTAGAGTCACCAATGCTAGAGTGTTGGGTACCTTGTTATGCCTTATATAATTGCCATATATTATCAAGGCTTAAAAGAGTGTTTATATTAAAAAAGACGTTGTAGATGAAAGGAGTATAATCAGCATTCATTTATCCAGATATGTTGAGAGTCAATACTAGAAATATCTCACTTATCTTCTCTCCCTTATGGGTGGCCACGATGGTGCATTGGTTAGCATTGTCACCTCGCAGCAAGAGCTTCTCTGGTTCGATCATCGGCTGGGGTGCTTTCTATGAGGAGTCTGCATGTCCTCCCTGTGGTCGCGTGAGTTTCCTCTGGGTGCTCCGGTTTCATCCCAAAGACATGATGTAGGTGGACTGGACACTCCAAATTGGCCCTAGGTGTGAGTGTGTGTGTGCCTTCAGTGGAAGGTTGGGTGCTGGGGTGGCAACTCAACACTGTAAAACTCCACTGCCAATCATGAGCGGACAGGTGATCTACTGTGGCGACCCCTAACTGGGAAAAGCCAGAAGAAGAAGCATCTTCTGTCACTTACCTGAAGCTTAAAGTGAACTCACAGCAATGAGCATTCTAATCTGATTTTAGTCCACTCCTAGGCAAATAATGCTACCCTTTACTGCATTTCTCCCATGCATTGCATTAAGTTGAATATTTATTTATTTATTGTCTTTTATTAATCAGGATGATCTGACTGTGCACTCAGAACCATTTTCAGTGTAGTCCGG
The DNA here is from genome assembly GCF_019279795.1 of Protopterus annectens. Taxonomy (NCBI): domain Eukaryota; kingdom Metazoa; phylum Chordata; order Ceratodontiformes; family Protopteridae; genus Protopterus; species Protopterus annectens. The sequence goes on along the minus strand of NC_056743.1, from coordinate 1,860,831,595 downwards.
AGAAGAAAAGTTCCATCATATAGACAATATACTTTTTTCTCTTGGGGTAGTGTTTTTCTTTATAAACAGTTCTGATTTCCTTTTCTGAGTACATCTGTTTATTAACATTTCAGTAATCTATGCTGCAAAAACACAATAAATTGTTCTAGAGCTAAACTTACCAAAAATTAATCATTTTAACAATTTGAAATCCAGCTATGAATTATTTTTATTTTAAAATTGTTATTGTTTTTAACAGTGTATTTATCTTAAATGTCTTTGACATTTAATTGGGGGGGGAGAATAAGTATATTACAGTTCTAGCATACTTGGAAAAAAAGATTTAAACTGTTTTATTTCTGAAGAACAGAAACCAGAAATTAAATTTTAGACTTCATGCTATGAATGGTATATAGTACAAGACGCATACTACCTACATAACTAAATGTGTGTCAGCACTTATCTGAAAAGAATGTGAAATGTGTATAAAACAGTACTCAAGAATTTCAAATAGTTTTTATTTCCATTTAATATAATTAGATTAGATTTAATGTTGGTATACTGTATACACCATTTATTGCTTGATTGACTGTTTCTTCATTAAATATTTTAGAACTAAACAATATGTCAGATATACTGGTAGGAGTCTACAATTTACTCGTACGTAGGTCTATATAGGTGAAAAGCAGCCTCTGTATTCACAATTTAAGTTCAAAGTGCTATTCTGTTAAAAATGTATTGCTAAGGAAGTGTTTATGAATGTGTAGCATATTCACAGTTCATCATACCTAGGGAAGTCATACACATAATCCAGATATTTAACCTTTCTTCAAAAACTAATATTATTCCTAAAATGCAACAGTTCCGGTCATATCCATTTGCATATCATTTAACAGATGATTCCTATTGTATTGTTTGTGTAGAAGACATTTTAACTTGAAAATATTAGGCATTAATAATAAAATACTGTTTATGAAAAAGATAAATAAATGCTACAAAAGTAATACACTCAGACTCTTATAATGTATAATGAGACACTTAAGCAAGAATTTGTGGATATTCTGGCTCTGTATCTGTACAGAAGTGGTATCCAATGTAAATGTATAGAACTATAAACTGAAGTAATTTCCAAATCAATGCACATGACCTATGTGAAATATTTTAGGAACTAGAAGGATATGTAGCTCATTATAAAGAATGTGAGAGATTAAATGGATGTACTTTTTAAACACATTGAACAAAATTACTTTTTACTTGGTTTTACTTAAAATGGTAAACAACTTACAACTATGGAAAGAAGCAACCAAGCTGGTTGTAAAACTTACTAATGAAAGAAGTGGAGGAATGCAAAAATGTATAGAGTAAGTACTTACGTGGATATTTAAGGAATTATTTTATTCTAATATAAATCACTGTCAAATGATCTGTATAAAATTTGTGACAAGTTAGTTAAAACATGACTTGTGATTGGTTATGGAGTAAAATATGACTCACGATTGACTGTGGACCATTTCAGCAAAACTCAGCTATCTGCAAATGATTTGACTGTGTTCACATTTCTCTGACATTGCAACATATCATTCCTGGGAGCAGAAGGAGGCACAAATGGTTTCTGCTTGCAAGTGGGTAGAAAGACCACACACACAAAAATACTTGTGGATGTTTAACTGTTGTTGTCAAATTTAGTCATACCAGCACAGCCTCAGTAAAGTAGGCTATAGTCAAGTTTACATCTCAAAAAATAGAGGAATACCAGCACTGCATTATATCTTCCAAGATACAGAGATTCTGAAGGTAATTAAGGTGCTTAAAACAGCAAAAGTATAGATTTGGACAATATTTGAGTATCATTTTACTGAACCTTCTGCAGAAAAATCAAACCCATGTACTATTTATTTAACTTTATATTAAGCATTCTTTTTGGGAATAGTCTACTTTATTGCAACAAGCTAGGAGAAGCTAATAAGATAAAAATAACAAACAAGAAACTAGTAGTGTTTATAGACTAGTAATATAATCTTATTATAAAACATTAATAAACGTGCTAAGAAACCAGTACTAACACTGGAAACTTTCTTATCCAATTTCACTTTAATTTGCTTTGAAAGAAAATTTTCTTCCAACAGCTTGTTTGCCACAAGTAACATTCTTCATCTACAAGACCGTATTTTACTGTTCTGTTAACCTTGTCTCATGAGCTGCAAGTTTGACAGTCAATATTTTAATAAGAGTTTCTTGCTTCTAGCTTGTCGATCACACCGGCCACGCCCATTCCTGTATGAAACTGTGTGGGGAGGGGCTGTTAAAAGACATAAAAAAAAAAACATGAGCTTTTCTATTTCATTCATTTACTTTGGTATGTCTGACTCATATTATAGGCAGTATAGCTAAAACGTCTATTTTAATTAAGCCTATACCACTTAGATGTTTTAAAAGGTTTTAGTTAATCTTGCACCATTTCATGAGAGCTATAACTCCTTCACAAAACATGCATATATCTTGACATGACATCCACGCAAGCACGCTTACACACATTCAGAAATGGAAAGAACTTTTGCTGTTTAGTGAGGGTAAAATAACGGCTCGAATGATTTCACTTGCACATACAGACACAGTCATGCACACAGTTCTAATTTTTTCTTTATTTTACACTCGCTAAACAGCATTGCTTAGCGAATGTAAAATAATAATGGCAGCGTTGGTTCAAGCTCCATAGCTCTACTGTAATTCTTTGGTCTCAACTGTTCAGATTTTTGTCTCGTATTATTAGTCAGTTCCTGATAAAATTTGTGATTTTCTGGAAAATCTTTGTGATGTGCTGTTGAGTGACTAAAAATGACATAAGTTTGAGTTTCGGACATCATATAGTTCAGAAAAATGCACGTTAACACTAATCCTGTTGTTCTAACAATGCTCCAACTTAATAAAAGTAATATTTATATTTTTGGGCCTTCACATTTCCTCAGGTATTGTCTAGACTTCTATTCTTAAGAGGTTGAGAGGTAACCCACAATGTCCCTATATTTTTACGGGACTGTTGCAATGGCAACAGAAAATAAGACTTATGGTGATGGTGATAGGAACATAAAGTGAGGGTTTCATTGAGTATGGGAACTGAAGAGAGACTGGGGAAGAGGATGTACAAGTAAAATGACACTGTGCGCAGGAATTCTGTGACATTTTTAAAGTGGGTATTACTTTGGTCGGATTAAAGTTGGACCCAAATTTTAAACACTGGGATTGTCCCTTTAATGTACAGTTATGCCTGCTGAGTTTAACATTTCTCTATACTGTTGTTTCACTAATGTGCTCTAAATTTGTGTAATGAATCTATTTCTTTTTTTCACTTTATTAACATTTAGCATATGTCTATGTGTTCTTAGTGTGGTGAACTATCTGACATATTGTATCTATATCCTTTGCTCTCTTGGAATATTATTGAACTGTTACTATTTTTTTTTTATATTACGGCGGTAGAGTTGTTACCTCACAGCAAGAGGTTCTACCGTTTAATTCTCGGCTTGGCTTGGGAGTGCCTTCTGTGTGGAGTCTGCATGTCCTCCCCGTGGTTGGGTAGCGTTCGAAAGACATGCGTGCGTAAATGGGCGTGCCTTCGTTGAAGATTGGGCATCAAGCTGGCACCTTGGCGTTTCGTAAAAATCTACTGCCAATCATTAGTGGACCGGAGCTCCACTGTGGCGACCCCTTTCCAGGAAAAAGCCGAAAGACAAACAACAACTATTTTTTTTTTTATATTATTATTGTGGAGCTTTTCTCCCCGGGCCTATGCTGGAAATGGACATGTATCCAGTTGGACTATGCCGGTCAACAAATGTAAAATAAAAAATAAAAAAAAATTCCTCCACATACTTCACTGTAATAAAATTCTATATAAATATATATGTCACATATACTAAACCAAACACAAGATAAAAAATGACACCAAAGAAAAAAGAACTGAGACAATAAATAAATATATATATATATATATATATATATATATATATATATATATATATATATATATATATATATAAAAGTATGTGTATAAATATATATGTATACTTACATACACTCTGCCTGCAGAAACTTCAGATGATAAATTTGTATCCATTTTTCTTCTGGCACTTTGATAATCTGCCCATGACTTCTGAAGACGAGTCTCTGTCCAGAACAGTGGCAGCTGCAACTCATCCTAATAACAGAAGTCCCCCTCCCCCGAAAACACTTGTACTACACATCTTCTGATGTAAAAAGTATTTTTACTAAAAAAAAAAAAAAAAAAAAAAAAAAAAAAAAAAAAAAAAAAAAGGGCTGCACCCAGAAACTTTTATTAACTTTGCCACAGTAAAACCAACAGTGAATATTATAGCCTTTTGGTTGTATCTGCTGGCCAAAAGCAGAATTATTGTTGCCCTTTCCCAAGGACACCACTAGTTTATGAAGATCTTGAAATCACAGTTAAAAAAGATCCTAAACAAAAACCGCAACAATAGAACTCTACAAATGTATTAGAAAAGAATTCCAAATTTGGGTACCTGTAAGTGATACTAATGGACAATCTTTGAAAGTTATGAAAAAAAGTACAGAAGATGGTATATGCAACCTATCCCTTTTATATACAGTATATCTTATTGAGGTTTATGGCATGGGAGAGGCTGGCATAGCACTTGAGATGTGCAAAAGCTTTGGAAATAAGGCTGAAAGGTTGTATGTTTGCCTGTGTTGTAACTTCTCAACATATTACTTAAAATACTGCAAGAATGATCCTTACAACGGATATCATCAGTTGTCAAATCTTTAAAAATAACAATCATAAGGAGGAACTGCTGCTCTAGTTTTGAAGTAATAAAGGGCTCCGACACAGGCAGTGACCACTGAATGACAGATTCTTAAATTCTTGATGGACTCACTGCTGCCTTTATTTATACACTTCTGTTCCTTACAAGCCAGCACCATCATTGCAGGTAAAGTACCCCTTGGTATTTCTCAATGCAATAAGAGTACTAGTAGTGACAAGCCAGCACAGCTCACTACAGTACAGACATAATGGTAGAGCCTAGGAAAAGAACAGAGGTAATGTCTTTACTGGACACTCAGAACAGCCTTCTTTCTCACAGTAATGGTGCCCAACTGTTTAGCAGTTCTGCAACAAACCACAATTTGAACGAAAGTTATTCTGAACCATTGTTTCTGCTCCATAGAATTAGCTCCTCACCTATTCAAGGAAAACACAATCTCTTGCATTCAGTCGGGCACTAGAAAAGTCACTGGGTAAAGGTGCAAAATGCAGTTGTTTTAAAGTAATTATGTATACTGGGCTAGCATATGCCATTAGACATGCATCATCTCCTGCCAGGTATCATTTCTGTACTCAAGGTTTGCTCAAAATACATTTCTGTGTATACTGTCTGCATATACAGCTGTACATTAAAATACAGACTGCATACCACCTGCACTGCTACTTTCAGCTCAGACAAAATCCATTAGGAACATACTTACCAGGATGATCACTGCATAAAAATATGACTTAGGAGTGGTTCTTATTTATAAATTAGACAATTCAAATACCTGGCAGATATGTCATATTATAGGCAGTATAGCTAAGGCATCTATTTTAATTAAGCCTTTACCACCTAAATGTTTTAAAAGGTTTTAGTTAATCTTGCAGCATTTTGTGAGAGCTATAACTCCTTCACAAGATATGCATACATCTTGACATAACATCCACGCAAGCACGCATACACTCACACACACATTCAGAAATGTAAAGAAATATACACGCACACTTTTATTATTTTATATTTCTTTTACACTCGCTAAACAGCAAAAGTGCTGTTTAGCGAGTGTAAAATAACGGCTCACTTGATTTCACTCGCACATGCACACACACACTCGTGCATGCAGTTCTAATTTTTTCTTTAGTTTACACTCGCTAAACAGCATTGCTTAACGACTGTAAAATAATAATGGCAGTTAGCGTTAGTTTAAGCTCCATAGCTCTACTGTAATTCTTTGGTCTCAACTGTCCAGATTTTCGCAGTATATCCAGATTTTTGTCTCATATTATTAGTCAGTTCCTTTTTCTCAGGTGTTGTCTAGACTTCTATTCTTAAGAGGTTGAGAGGTAACTCACAATGTACTTTCCCTATATTTCACGGGACTGTTGCTATGGCAACAGAAAATAAGACTTACGGTGATGGTGACAGGAACATAAAGTGAGGGATTTTTTGAGTATGGGAACTGAAGAGAGACTGGGGAAGAGGATGTACAAGTAAAATGACACTGTGGGCAGGAATTCTGTGACGTATTAAAAGTGGGTGTTACTTTGGTCGGATTAAAGTTGGACCCGAATTTTAAACACTGGGATTGTCCCTTTAACAAATGCTTTTTGTGTGTGCAACCTACTCTGTGTAAATGCTGAGAGAAACTGATTGCAGTCCTGTCGACATCGTTTTGTAGGGAACTGTAGAGTTCAACTAGGAAAAGAGAAAAGCAGAGATTCTAGGGTAAGCATGAAGGCAACAACAGGCAGTTATTTTATAATAATGCATTCAGAAAGGTTTGGTGGAGGGGTAAAGTAGCATACTTCAGAATGAACTAAGATTTATAGCTAAGAAACCTAAGCAAGAGAGCAATGCAGTAAATAAACACTTGCCAGATTTTAAAGATATACCAGAAAAACTAAATCAATTGTTCACAATAGTACAACTGAAAAATTGCCAGTAAAAGCACTTCAGGTATAGCTAGCCCAAGTTATTCAAGTCATAAAAGCACTTCTTCAATGTGTGTGTGCAATTTAAACATTAAAAACACATGCAGCAAGTAGGAGCTCTGATTATACACTTTCTCTAGGTACAGGTTCAGTTTAAACACAAATATTACCACAGAAATTCAGTAAAGACACTAGCTACCTATAGAGCCTCTGAAAAAAAACACAGCAGCCTGTGCAGAATCAGAATTTAGCAGCAGGTCATTCAGTTACACAGAAACTCCATACAATGAACAAACTTACTCTGAGTCACACCAGGTCAGCCAAGGGGGGAAGAGAGAGGGAAATCCTAAGCACGTAGATTTGAAAATGATGCCTGTACTATTGCAGTTTACAAGGTTTCCTAAGGTGTCTTAAAGCTATAAGGTAAGTATTATAGCTATTAATGTAAGAGTCAACTAACTGAAGTTACAGGGGAAGGAGGCAAGCACTCAAGTAGAAAAAAAGAGCCCTATGGCTGACCAATATGGTGACCTGCTTAATTACACAGCACTGTAAGTGAAAGCTTAACAAATGCTTTTTGTGTGTGCAACCTACTCTGTGTAAATGCTGAGAGAAACTGATTGCAGTCCTGTAGACACCGTTTTGTAGGGAACTGTAGAGTTCAACTAGGAAAAGAGAAAAGCAGAGTTTCTAGGGTAAGCATGAAGGCAACCACAGGCAGTTATTTTATAATAATGCATTCAGAAAGGTTTGGTGGGGGGTAAAGTAGCATACTTCAGAATGAACTAAGATTTATAGTTAAGAAATCTAAGCAAGAGAGCAATGCAGTAAATAAACATTTGCCAGATTTTAAATATATACCAGAAAAACTAAATCAATTGTTCACAATAGTACAACTGGAAAATTGCCAGTAAAAGCACTTAAGGTATAGCTAGCCCAAGTTATTCAAGTCATAAAAGCATTTCTTCAATGTGTGTGTGCAATTTAAACATTAAAAACACATGCAGCAAGTAGGAGCTAAGATTGTATACTTTCTCTAGGTACAGGTTCAGTTTAAACACAAATATTACCACAGAAATTCAGTAAAGACACTAGCTACTTATAGAGGCTCTGAAAAAAAATAGAGCAGTCTGTGCAGAATCAGAATTTAGCAGCAGGTCATTCAGTTACACAAAAACTCCAAACAATGAAGAAACTTACCCTGAGTCACACCAGGTCAGTCAAGAGGGGAAGAGAGAGGGAAATCCTAAGCACCTAGATTTGAAAAGGATGCCTGTACTGAATTGTAGCAGTTTAACCTGTTTCAGGAAAGAGGGGGTGGGGGGGAAGAGAAGGCAGTAGGAGTGGTTACAGGGTATACCCTGATTGACTTAAGACACCACACCAGAGGTAAGTTGAATGTAAAGGCCTAAACTCTGCACTCAGCACTGTGTTGGGGCTATTGCAGTTTACAAGGTTTCCTAAGGTGTCCTAAAGCTATAAGGTAAGTATTATAGCTCTTAATGTAAGAGTCAATTTACTTAAGCTACAGGGGAAGGAGGCAAACACTCAAGTAGAAAAAAGAGCCCTATGGCTGACCAATATGGTGACCTGCTAAATTACACAGCACTGTAAGTGAAAGCTTAACAGATGCTTTTTGTGTGTGCAACCTACTCTGTGTAAATGCTGAGAGAAACTGATTGCAGTCCTGTAGACACCGTTTTGTAGGGAACTGTAGAGTTCAACTAGGAAAAGAGAAAAGCAGAGATTCTAGGGTAAGCATGAAGGCAACAACAGGCAGTTATTTTATAATAATGCATTCAGAAAGGTTTGGTGGTGGTGGTGGGGGGGGGGGGTAAAGTACCATACTTCAGAATGAACTAAGATTTATAGCTAAGAAACCTAAGCAAGAGAGCAATGCAGTAAATAAACACTTGCCAGATTTTAAAGATATACCAGAAAAATTAAATCAATTGTTCACAATAGTACAACTGGAAAATTGCCAGTAAAAGCACTTCAGGTATAGCTAGCCCAAGTTATTCAAGTCATAAAAGCACCTCTTCAATGTGTGTGTGCAATTTAAACATTAAAAACACATGCAACAAGTAGGAGCTCTGATTATACACTTTCTCTAGGTACAGGTTCAGTTTAAACACAAATATTACCACAGAAATTTAGTAAAGACACTAGGTAGTTATAGAGCCTCTGAAAAAAATAGAGCAGTCTGTGCAGAATCAGAATTTAGCAGCAGGTCATTCAGTTACACAAAAACTCCATACTATGAAGAAACTTACTCTGAGTCACACTAGGTCAGCCAAGGGGGGAAGAGAGAAGGAAATCCTAAGCACCTAGATTTGAAAAGGATGCCTGTACTGAATTGTAGCAGTTTAACCTGTTTCAGGAAAGAGGGGGGTGGAGAAAAGAGAAGGCAGTAGAAGTGGTTACAGGGAATACCCTGATTGACTCAAGACACCACACCAGAGGTAAGTTGAATGTAAGGGCCTAAATTCTGCACTCAGCATCATGTTATTTGCACTCAGTACTTTAATTTTAATGTTACTTGCACTCAGCACTGTAATTACACTTATGTTTTGCAGGAAAGACAGACAAACAGTATGCAATTTTGGGAATTTGTACGAGGGTTACTTGCTCAAATGTCAGGCTGTTGCAGTTTACAATGTTTCCTAAGGTGTCCTAAAGCTATAAGGTAAGTATTATAGCTCTTAATGTAAGAGTCAATTTACTTAAGTTACAGGGGAAGGAGGCAAACACTCAAGTAGAAAAAAAGAGCCCTGTGGCTGACCAATATGGTGACCTGCTTAATTATACAGCACTGTAAGTGAAAGCTTAACAAATGCTTTTTGTGTGTGCAACCTACTCTGTGTAAATGCTGAGAGAAACTGATTGCAGTCCTGTAGACACCACTTTGTAGGGAACTGTAGAGTTAAATCTGTGTAAATGCTGAGAGAAACTGATTGCAGTCCTGTAGGCACTGTTTTGTAGGGAACTGTAGAGTTCAATCTGTGTAAATGCTGAGAAAAACTGATTGCAGTCCTATAGACACCGTTTTGTAGGGAACTGTAGAGTTCAATCTGAGTCACACAATGTCAGCCAAGGGCGGAAGAGAGAGGGAAATCCGAAGCACCTGGATTTGAAAAAATCTTTGAAAAGATGCTCTCCTTCAAAAAAATAGAAGCCAATCTGGTGGTCCCCAGCCATCAATAAACTCTACAACAGGAGGAAGAAACTGATGCAGAAGGAAATAAAGTCATTAGTCTGGAAAACCTCCCTAATCAGTCTCATCAAAAAGCTGAGATCCCTTATCAAATCCTCTAAAGCCAGCTATGAAGGCAGAATTGTGGCTGACACCAAAAACAACCACAAAGCCTTCCATAGCTATATCAAAAACCTCCAAGGCAATCATATTTGCTCAGAGTTAGTGCAAAATGGCACCTCCTATACTGAGCCAATAGATATAGACAACATACTGGCTGACAGATTCAGTGCCAACTTTACCCCTCTCTCCCCCCAAGAGCCCTATTACAATACCAGAGGAAAACTGGTACTCACCATTTCTGCGGCACAGGTAAAAGCTGCATTGTCCAAAGCCAAGAATACAGCATCCATGGGACCTGATAATATCCCTGGCTGCATCCTTCATGAGCTACAAAATGAATTGGCACCACATCTGTGTGCCCTGTTCAATCACAGCCTTACCTCAGGCTATGTCCCTAATGAATGACACACTGCTACAGTCATCCTGCTCCATAAATTGGGAGCAACTACAGACCCTGGTAACTATCGCCCCATTAGCCTCACGAGTCTTGTATGCAAAGCTATGGAGTGCATCATCATGGAACTGCTTAACAAAGATATAGGCAATCTACAAACTCTGGACCACAAAGTTTGCCTTTGTCAAGGGGAGATCCTGCCTGCTGAACCTAGTTGACTTCTTTGAGGCAGTCACCAAGGCTGTGGATGAGGGTAATGCAGTGCATACAGCCCACCTTGACCTGGCCAAGGCCTTTGATGCCATTACCCACTCAGGTATCAATGATAAACTCAGCAAACTAGGCATCAATCCTTACATCCCTAGGTGGGTTGAAAATTGGGTCACAGACAGGATCCACAGAGTGAAAGTTGTGGATTACAAGTCAGACTGTTGACCAGTCATGAGTGGAGTCCCATAGGGTTCAGTCCAGGGCTCTCTCCTGTTTGGCATCTACTTCTCAGAAGTTCAGGCCAACACAGAAGGACTCTGTCTGACAAAGTTCACTGATGACTGTAAGCTAGGAGTCATTATCAACTCCCCAAGTGATGCAGACATCCTACAAAAGGGCTTCTCTGAGACCAATGACTGGTGTTGGAACCATGGCATGAATTTTAACGCCAAAAAATGTGTTATCTCTTTTGGAAAAAACTCAGTTCCCATGAATTACCACATTGATGGGGGCCCACTGAATACTGAAGGGGCCATAAGAGATCTGGACACTTAGGTCAACAGCCACCTCACCTCTGACCACCACATTGTCACTGTGGTCAGAAAGTCTTTCTACATGACACATCTTATAACCAAAGGTTTCACATCCAGGAAGAAAGAGGTCATCATCCCCCTCTACACATCCCTCATTAGACCAGTTGTTGAATATATTTCCCCGTTTGGCATGTACCTGACCAGACACCTACAACAGCTGGAGAGGCCACAAAAGTACCTCACAAAAAAGATCCTAGGCCTTAAACACACGTCCTACATGGACAGGCTCAAGAAACCTCAGCTGTTCTCAGCCTCTTATCATCTACTTAGAGGTGGCCTCTGCTTAACTTACAAAGTTATGTCTGACCCAGTCCTACTTGAAATGCTACACCTAAAGAAATCCTTACCCCCTCCCCCATGCTACATGCTCCAGAGATCAAAACCTCATTACCACAAATAACAGAACATGCTGGAGGGACAGGTTCATTAATCAATGACTGCCCATACTGTGGAATAAGCTTCCCATTCATGTCAAGCAGAGCATCTTGCTGGCCCTATTCAAGAGAAATCTTGATGAGTGGATGGTTAACAGAAAGTTCACCCCAGGGATCACTCCAGTTGCCCTACTGGATAGGGGCACTGTAAACTAACATCAGGTGGCACGGTGCCTGGGCAATTTTTTTGGGCTAGGCTTGTAAAGGCTCCAGGGCCATTAGCCTAGTACACACCTATGAACCTATGTAATTTTAAAAGATAAAAGCACTTAATCTGGAAATAAATGTCTGGATTACTGAGGATGGTCTTCAGCCTTTTTTTTTTTTCTTTTTTTTTTTTAACCACTAAATACTGCATAAAATGAGTTCCTATCTACTGCAGGATTTATTTTACTGATATCGTGTTTTGTGATTTGGCAAAATGGGTTTAATATTTTGCATTCAGTGTTTGTGTCATTTGATATTTATGAACATAATCCCTTGAAGCATCAAATCCAATAATGCAAGAAGGTAAATATTTACCAAAATATATATTTTTATCTAATGAGTACTCAACATGTGAGTTAATGTGAATGAAATATATAAATAAAATCATCTGTTACCCTATATTGTTAATCTTATATTTTTACTACAATCATTCTTTGTACAATTTCTGTGTACTGTGAACTGTTTCTATACTGTGGTACTGAAAACCATTGCTAACAGTTTATTTCTCTATATTGTGGCTCTGACAACTATTGTTGACTGCACTGATGTTTATGTTGCTTTTTGAATTCAGTTTGTGGCTAAAAAGAACTTGGGGGCAGTCCACCTACACAGTTAACAAATAATTGAATAATTAGATAGACTTAAAAGTTTTAAGTTGAACACATATCTAAGGCAGAAAAATTACTTTGTGTATTGTCATTCTAATTGGTCTCATTAAGTAAAAGCTCCATGAATTTTCCCACAGTCTACAGAATTTTATAAATCCCTTAAATACACTGTATGGGAAATAGTTAATACTTAGGATCGTATAAGTTCCGCAGTAATCAACACTCCAGGAGAACATGTTAAATTGCAAAGAGATCCTAACATAAAGCATTTAAATTTGAATCAGGTGAAGAATATCTACTGGTGAAATAACAAAATAAAAAAGATACATTTTTTATTATTATATAACAATGTGCATTATGAAGTTACATGAATTGTTGCATTTCTAAAAAACTTGATATGGAAATATTGTGCAGGGATAATAAAAAGTAATGTATTTTTAGATTCTTATGTAAATAATCAATATATTAATAATTATAAACAAACTTTTCATTATTTATATATTTTTCTAATCAATTAGTAGCAAAGCATTTTAAATGTTAAAGTCATTACAGAAAACAAAGACAGTGAGTATTAAGATTTTCTTTTTTTTTTATTTATCCTTTGTTGACTGGGATATTCCCGCTGGACTAGTAGCTTCTCTTCAGGAGAGACCTGAAGTGATATTTATACTATTAGTGGATATTTGTCCAGGGTCAGGGAACTTCCCCTACACTTTTCAATCAATACTGTGGGATATTTTACATCCACCTGACCTACCACCAGCTGAAGCAGTTAAGGCCTTGGTTTAGCATCTCATCTGTAGGTCAACACACTCAGGATTGCAGCACTCCCCACTTAATTCTGCACTGTAACATCAGCAATCTAGTCACCTGCTGTGGGAAGAGAAACCCCAGCCTGTTGATCTTCCAGCAGCAAAGGTGAGTATATTACCTGTTCAGCCACTGACAATGTCATAATGTAAATGTCTGTTATTTCATGGCACTGACTTTTCCTGTTTCTGGACTCTTTGTTTATGATATGGCTCTCCCTTTAAAAGAGATTTCCTGTCCACTTTTGTTTTCTCTATTTCACGCACATTCACAGTAGTGTTGTACAGCCATAATCAGCTTTTTTGTGTACTTACATAGTTATTGTCATTGTATTATAGTCCCTTCATTAATTGTTTAGCACTTGGGAAGCGCTGATCCTGATGCCTCATCAAATTACTTCATTTTGTATAAACTTCAGGTGATAATGTGCCCACCACCTTTCCAAATAATATTCATAAATTCTTTATTTATTTATATATTTACATTTGTTTACTGGGAAATTCCAACTGGACACAGGTCCTTTTTCAGTGGAGACCCGGGGAGAAATCTCCACAGAACAATAAATGAGCAGCAGAGTACATGAAAAACAATTGAATATACATACAATAGCAAATAATACATACTGCAGCAAACATTAGCTATACATACAGTATGAAACATAGTAATGAACAGATATACCAATATCTAGCTAGAGGCTAGGAATAAAGGTAGGATGTATATACAGATAGTACTAAGCTCAAACAGATACTGTTCTAAACTCATATACCTAAATCTTGTATATAAATATTGCACTAAACTCAAACAGATATAAAGCAGATGCTCCACATGAAGGTGGAACAAGCTAGAAGGGCTAATGGGATGGAAGGGGAAGATAGTGGAGTGAGAGGGGACTGAGTGAGTAGTATACGTGGTAGTGAGAGGAAGCTAGGTGTAAGTCATTTGGATATGTATTTGGAGTTGAGATGAAGTGAGGTAGTTAAGCATGTTATAACAGGTCTGAGAGATTCATTGAGGAGGGAAGGGGAGGGTAAAGTGTGAACCAGAGCCTGCAGAGGAAGGAATGCAATGATCAGATGGTGTGAGTCAGGGGAGGGGAGAGGAAGGGGAGGCAAAAAGTAGGGTTACTAGTCGGGATTGGTGCATGGGCATAACCAGAGACTTTTAAAGTGAGTTTTTAGTGCAGTCTTGAAGTGATTGCAAGAAGGTAGTGTGGTTATGGGGGGGGGGGGGGGAATTTTTCCATAATCTGGGTATGATGCAGAAGAATAGTGCTTCTCCTGATGAGTTCTTGGGTTTGGTCACTAGCAGTAGATATTTACTGCTGGAGTGTAGTGGTCTAGTGGAGCAGTAGGGCTGGAGAAGGTTTTGAAGGGATGGGACTTTAAGAGGATGGTTTACTAACTTGTGGGCGAGAAAGAGTTGATTCAGGTGAAGAAGTTGAGGAAGTTCAAACCAGTCAAATTCTGTAAGTGAGATAAGTGGTGGCTGCGATAAGATGCACCAGTGGCAAACTTAGCAATTTTATTGTAGCAAACCTTGAGCTTGTTTAGGCCTGTTTGTCTAAGGTAGGTAAGTGTAGGAGAGGCGTAAAGTAAAGTGGAGATTAGGTGGGAGTTGGCAGCAGAAATTCTTGCCGTCTTGGTGAAGAATTGATTGTTTCTGTACAATGCACCTAGTTTTTTGTGAACCTTTTTTATGGTAAGAGAAATGTGAGTGTTAAATCTGAGATTATCAATCTCAACACCAAGTAGTTTGGTGTGTTCTGTTGGGGAGATGACAGTATTGTCTTTGGCTAGAATATTAAAATGGGGATAACTGGGTTAGATTTAGTGTGTTGGAAGATAAGGAGTTTAGTCTTGCTCGGGTTGAGTAATAACTGGGCATTAGATAGCTAGTTTTCTACAGATGAAAAGGCTTCATGTGTGATCTTGTGAAGTTCCGGTATAGTTGGGGCTGAGCAGATGAGGATGGAGGCATCCACATACTATATAAGAGAAGCATGCTTGGTGGCTATGAATAGATCATTGGTGAATGGAGAGAATAGTAGGGGACCAAGGATAGAGCTTTGGGGAACACCGAGTGTTACAGGAAGTCGAGGAGATAGGTCATTTTGTCAGACAACTGATTGTTGGTGGCCAGTTAGATAGCTGTGAAACCAATCTGTTGCTGATTGGGAAAAAGATAGGTTAGTGAGAACAGGGATTAGTAGCCTGTGTGAGACCATGTCCAAAGCCTTGGATAGATCCAGAAATATAGCAGAGGAGAGCAGGCCATTATTTTTATGATGAAGGATAGCATTAGTGAAAGAGAGCAAGGTGGTAGTAGTGCTGTGGTATGGCCTGAAGGCATGTTGGGTGCTGGAGAGGAAGTTATTAGCTAAGAGGTAGTCTAAGACTTGAGAATGGATGCATTTCTCAAGCATCTTGGAAAGCGGAGAAAGGATGGCTATGGGGTGGTAATTGGAAAGTTCAGTGGAAGAGCCACCTTTATGGAGGGGAATGATGTGGGATATTTTCCACAGTGTGGCAACATAGCATTCTGATAGGGACTGATTAGTTAAGATAGAGACTGGATAAGCTAAGGCTTCTGCTGCTGTTTTTAAGTATTCAGAGGGGAGATTGTCAGCTGCAAGTTTTGTAGGCTTAAGTTTTAATAGATATTTTCTTATATAGGAAGTAGGTACTGATGAAAAAGAAAAGACTGGGGGCAGAGTATTTGGTTTTGATGTAGGGAGGGTGGGTAGAGGGTTGTGTTGTTTAGTCAAAGACAGAATGGTTTCAATAAAGTATTTATTGAATGAGTCAGCAATACTGGTGAAAGAAAGGGGAGTGGTAGGTGAGGGGTGCCTACTTTACCTGGGTGGAGAATGGAGTTTATTGTGTACCAGAACTGCTTAGGGTTGTGATGGGAGGAGTTTAGGGCAGACTGATAATATTGGGTTTTATCTTCTTTTATTTGCTTTTTGACCTTGTTGTGTGACTCTAGGAATGACTATCTAGCGGAGGGCTTTTTGTTCAGCGCCAGTGCTACCAGGCCTTATCTCTGATTTTCATTAGTGCCTTGGTGCTTTTTTGTTACCAAGGGGAGTACTGTGTTTTGACTCTGGCATTTCTTATGGGGTCATGTGTGTTTAGGATGTTTAGGAAGGTGCTATTGAAGAAGTGGATGGCTTCATCCAAACTGAGGTACTTTAGTGGTGTACAATCACATTTTTGAAAGGATGAGATAAAGGAGAGAGGGTTAAAGTTTACCCTATTTCCGATTTGCCCATAGATGATGAGTTTAGCACAATTTAAGTGGTGTCTCACAAGGATTGTTGGAGTGTGGTCACTGAGGCTGTCTGGTAGACAGCCAGCTAAGTATGAGTGAGGGTCTTTATTGACTAATATCCAGTCGAGAGTAGTATGTTTGTTAGAGTTTTTATTTATCCAGGTAGATGACTGTATTAGCTGGGGGAAACAATGAATTTTTAGGTGGTGGGTTGGGTGATTGTTACTACAAGATAGCCAGTTAATATTAAAATCATCTAGGATTATGCTTTTCTGGGGCAAGGAATAGTTAGCCCAGTTCAGGTGGTTTTCCACAGGTAGGATGCTTTGGCCAGGTGGGAAGTAACATCTTATGATGTTGATTGTTTTATTTGGGTTTAGTTTGAGGTTGGCGTATAGGATTTCTTCATTTCCAATGTGGGGTGCAGATGTGTTTAGATCTGGATGTTGAGGTGGTGTTTAAACATTAGAGCCTCACCACCCCCTTTCTTAGATAGTCTATCTATTTGAAGAATGTTATAACCTGTTGGGAGTATAAATGAAATGATCAGCATATCAGTTTAGCCCTGGCATACAATCCACCTTTTCCCCTGTACCTAGTTTATTATTTAAGCATAGGGAGGTCAGCAGTTCTTGTTCATTTCTCTGTTCTACCATT
>NC_056743.1:1860778085-1860813902 GCF_019279795.1 Protopterus annectens | reverse complement strand
ATACAAAAGCTTTCATCTCAATGTACATAAAAGAGCCTTAGTTTAGGGGCAATTTTTTAGGCTTGCAAGAATTATCTCTGACATTCTTATTAAGGAATTTGATGTTTTATACAAAATGTTTCTTGATAGGGGCTTCTTCAAAGGTATGATTAATGAAACACAGGCAGATACTTTAACTAGATGGGGTAATAGATATAGACCTCTGTTGGGTACTGCCCTGGATAGAAATTATGAATTCACAACAACATATGAGATTAGAGATGGAGTTGAGCTTAACCCACTGTCATCATTGTTTTGACAAGGCATTGGTTTTACAATACATTACTGAGACTCAAACAATTAAATAAATGATTAAAAACAATCAGAATATTTTTAAAACTAATGATGCTTTGTTCAAACTATTGGGAGCACAACCCAGTTTTGTTTATAAGATTTATTTTATTTATTATTTGCAGTTTGTTAACTGGGAAAGTCTATTGGGCCAGTATGAGCCCCTTTTTCAATGCAGGCCCGGGGATTAAAGCTCTGTGCACATAGATACAGAAACAATACCAGCATAAACCACATCAATATTAATACAGGATAATTACAAAAATAAAAGTCAGCAGAAGTTATTACAAGCAATTGTACATGACATAAAATAACAGAACATGGTTCATAAAGCAATAAGATTTCTGGAAGGTAGACAGCCTATAATACTTATTGTGAAAAGTAAAGAGAGGGAGAGTAGGAAGTTGTAGGAGCCAGGAGAAAGAGGAAGAATAGGAAGCCAGAGTGTAAGGTAGAGTATTGAGAAGGGATACTGATGGCAATGCAAGTATAGCATAGAGTTTAGGAGGGGTGGGAGCAGAGCACTCCCATTTAGAAGAGAGATAAGAGTGGAGTAAGGTCTTAAAAGTTGAGAGGTTCTGGATAGTTCAAATATGGGGAGGAAGTGAATTCCATTTCAATGCTAGGGAAAAAGATAAAAGAAATTGGCCCAGGGTGTGCAATGGTTCGTACACTTCAAGTAGGTTCTGTTTATTAGATCTGAGAGACTGGTCAAGAAGGTGCATGGTAAGGGTGGATGAGAGAGATGGGCATTGAGAAGGCTTGAAGATGAGTTTATGGGCAGTGGAGAGTCAAATGTAAGAGAGGTAGTTGGGGAGCTCTAGCCAGTTTAAGGAGTCACAGCAGTGAGAGGATGATTTGGCACCTGCAGAAAACTTTGACATTTTACTGTAGCAGGATGCCAGTTTAGATTTAAGGGTGGATTGAAGGTTGGTAAGGATGGGTGCCCCATCCATGAGAGAGGGGAGGAGGTAAGTAGTAGAGAGGGTAAGTTTAGTTGAGGAGGTTAGATAGCAATTGTGGCAGTAAAGCATATCAGGTTTCTGGTGAGTTTTCTTAATGTTATTTTGAAGGTGAATGTCAAACTTTAGTTGTTCATCAATAAGGACCCCTAGAAGATTGGTATGGAGGCTACTTTGATCTGAGTCATATTTTAATTTATTATGGAGAATTAGTTTTTGTATATTTTGATGTTTTTAGATGGGGTGAATATCATAATTTTGGCTTTGGATGCATTGAGAGCTAGGTGATTGTTTAGCATCCAAGCCGCTGTGCTGTTAAAAGTGGCCTGAGTTACTTGTAAGAGTGTGGGGAGAGTTTCAGCAGAGCAAATGATCGTAGAGTCATCAGCGTATTGGATGAGTTTAGCACTTGGGATGCAAAGATGGAAGTAATTTATGAAGATATTAAAGAGTAAAGGCCCCAGTATAGAGCATTGGGGGATGCCAATATGGGTGTATTGGTAGGACCAGGCACAGTTATTCCATTTAATGGCCTGTTGCCCATTTGAGAGATAGCTAGAAAGCCAATTGATAGATGGGGAGGAAATATTAAGGTAAGAGAGCTTAGATAGTAATAGAGTATGGGATATTGTACTGAAATACTTAGATAGGTCTAAGAAAAGGGAAGATACTATATTTCCTGAGTAGCTGGTGCAGTTGATGTTGTCAAGGAATGATAGGGGGGTAGTGATGGTACTGTGGCTGGGTCTAAAACCATGTCGTGTAGGGGTAAGGAGATAATTGTCTAAAAGATAAGGTAAGAGTTGTAGATGAATACACTTTTCAAGTATTTTTGAGTTAGGGGAGAGGATGTTTATAAGGTGAAAGTTGGAGATGTCAGTGTTGTTGATCCTTTATGTAAGGAAATGATGAAGGCTTTTTTCCAGAGAAGGGGTACATAGGATTCTTGGATAGATCAATTAATTACAATACAGATGGGAAGAGCTATGCCATCAGCAGCTAATGTGAGAAAGTTGGGAGGTAAGTTGTTGAGGGCATTAGAACATATTTTTAATTTATTGAGAAGTTTTTTATAGTGTTAACAGGGATGGATCTTAGGGAGAAGGGAGGGTTGGATAGTAGTGGTGGCAGAGGGAGAGGAGTTGGATGAGAGAGAGGTACATGAAGCTGATGAGTTTTTAGGGAAATATGTGGTTAGCTTGGCTATTGAGTCAATAAAGAAGGAGTTAAAGTTGGAGGCTATGGTATGATGTAGAATGTTAGGGTCAGGGCAAGGGGTGTCTTTTCTGCCAGGACTAAGGAGGCTAGTGATTCCACTACAAAATTTCTTGGGGTTGGATTTATGATTATTTTGTAGCTTAGAGTAATAGAATTTGCGGTCTGAGGTAATGTGTTTTTAACCAAATTTCGAAGTTGTTTATATTTGGTTAGAGAGTTTGGCATTTTATGTTTTTGGTGGAGTTTCCAGGATTTGTCACAGGCATACATAAGGGTTATGATATCTTTGGAAAGCCATGGCAAGTTTTGGTTTTGACTCATTTAGTTCTAGGAGGAGCAAAGCTGCTTAGTGTGCTGAAGGAAGAATTGAAGTAAGTAACAGCGTCATCGAGAGGGAGAGTTTTTAGAAAGTTCCAATTAATTTGTTTTAGGCATTCAGAAAAGGATTGAGGGTTGAAACTTGTTAGGATACAGGTTAAGATATAGTTGTGTTGCAGGTGTAGGGGAGAAGGTGAATGAAGAGTGAAGGCAGGTAGGTGATGACTAACTGGCTCAGGCAGGGAGCCACTGTCAGAGATGTTGGGATGTGAAACTAATATCCAGTCTAGGATCATGCCTGAAGAATTATTTTTAGTGGGTCTGGTGGAAGAGTTAATTAATTGAGTGAAACCATATAGGTTTATAGTGTGAGAGGTGGTGGTTGAGTGTATTGAAGACCAGTTGATGTTAACGTCTCCTAGGATAATTGTTTCATTACTAATATTAGATGAGAGCCAAGAAAAAATATCTTCAAGAATGGGGATATTATTACCAGGTGAAATGTAAAGGGCAGCTATCACTATGTTTTTATGATTGTCAATCTTTAGGAGGGCCAGGGTTATTTCCGCTGCAGAAAATTGAGGCATGGAGTTGGTGAAGGGTGTCACTGAGAGGAGGAAAACAGTAGGGCTACTCCATCTCCTTTCTTATGAGCTCTGTCATTTCTAATGATTCTGTAATTGGGGGCTGTGATTTCGCAGTCTTTCAGGTGAGGCTTGAGCCAGATTTCAGAAATTGATAGAATGTCAGGGTGTTTGTGGGAGAGCCAAGCATAGACATTGAGTATTTTATTGCAGAGGCGTTGGGTATTAATACTAGTGAAGAAGAGAGACTTGTGGGGAGAGGGTGAGGAGTAGGAGAGCAGATGGTATTAATATTGGAAAGGGGGTCCAGGATTAAGGTCTATATCACCAGAAAGGAGGATAGAGATTAGGTCAAGTAGAAAGGATAGCAGTTAGGCTCACTGGAGTTGAGTTTGGGGATTGGGAAGAAGGAGGGGTAGTGAATGTCAGGGGGTGGGAGTATTTCTTGAGGTTGCTGGAATCTTCCTATTGAAGAGGAGAAAGCTGTTGGATTGGTATAGGTGGGGGAAATGAAGGAAGAGTAGTAGGGTTCTTTTGTGTGGTGGGTAGAGGTTATATGGAGGAGTGGAGAATAATCAAAGTCTGGGGGATAGGTGAGGTGGAGTAAGAGGTAGAGGAAGACTGGAAGAAGAATTATGGGTAATGGCTTAGAGGGTATGGTATGCATGGTTAGGGTGATGTTATAGTAAGGGTAGTTTATAATATGTGTGTCGATAGGTAAAGTTGCAGTGTATAGAAGGTGCTGAGGTAGAGGGGAATGGGATTACACAGAGGATATGAGATGGTATAATTAGCTAGGGGAGGGGAAAATTATTAGGGTGGGGCTCGAAGGACGAATGGAGTGGGTAGAGCCGAGAAGGAGGACTGCACGAGAGCAGATTTTCCACAAAAAACAATCAGTGAGAAGGGCCACTTGAAGTGTTCAAAGCTATTGGCAAGTTCAGGTAAGTTTAATGCACATGTTACTGTTAAGGCTGAGTAGATTAAAAACTGAGAGGGCAAAATGCAAATTGGAGGATTAAAATCAGATGGAGAGATATACTCGCAGAGAGCAGCAAGGGAGTAGAGCAAATAGTGTAAATATATACATATATATATATATATATATATATATATATATATATATATACACACACACACACACACACACACACACACACACACACACACACACACACACACACACACACACACACACACACACACACTGCTAAAGATTTAAGAGTGGGGTATGCTGCCATCTAGTGGCCAACCTGTGGGAAGTTGTATTGGGAAAAAGTATGCTGAACAGGGGAGGACAAATGTTACGAGTGGGAAGAATGTGGGGAAGAGACTGCCATTGAACTGCTATGTGCACCCCGAGGAAACAAACTAGGCAATCACAATAAAATGTGGCAGTGTAAGGTACTTAACATACACTCAAAAGTGCAGTTGTGTGAATTAGTTTAAGCCAGAGGTAGGTTAGCAGATGGCCAAAAACTTGAAAAAAATTTATGAGACTTCTATGAAGCATATTAATTCAATTGTGTGGGTTGGCATTATGGTTAAGGTCTTCACCTCATAGACAAAAGATACAGGTTTTGGTTCTCAGTTGGGGTTATTGGCTAAGCTTAAAATGGCCCTTCAGGGCAGTTAGCCTAGTATTCTCCTATGAAGCTTTTTGAAAGGTATTAAGAAATGTGGCATTTGTAATCACGGCAGGTATATATTGAAGGCAAAATCTGTATTTGTAGACAAAGGGGCTTGTACATTGGGCAGTCAGCAAGTAAAAATTAACACAAAAGAAGGTACTTGTGCTAGCACCTGAGTAGTCTATTTAGCTGAGTGCTGTACATGCTCTGCCTTTTAACTAGGCGAAATCAATAAGGTTTTAAGGAAATGCATTTATGAACACTATTATGACATCAGGAGAGCTAATGGTAGCAATGTGCTTTATAAGCATTCCATTTCATTTCATTCTTTTAAAAATTTTCATTTTGGTATTCTTGATAGAGTGGTCCCTGACTTGAGTGTTGGGGCGTGGGAGACTACCCTTGAATATAAAGAGCTCTTATGGCAGTTAAAGTTGAATGAGGCTGCAGAACCAGGTTTAAATGAAAATATATCAGTTCTTTCCATTCTTAAATTAAAAGCTGCTGAATTATGAACTAGGCCTCCTAAGATTTTTTTTTATATTATAAAATATTTTTTATGAATTGTTTAGAGGAATAGTTTATATTTATTGTTAATTTGGTTCTAATATGGTCTAGATGCGTTCCTATTACTAGATCGAAGGCACATTCTGTCGAATGAGTCTTCATTGAACTTAAAAAAGAAAATGCAAAATACTAAAATGGTTTTTAAGTGAATTATTTCCCTGGGAAAGAATTTGCTTGGCCGCTTTGTTACTTTGCCATTTTTGGTACTGTAGTGTGATCTCAGAGTTGGTATATTTAAGTAGGGGGATGTGGCGGCACAGACCCCCATGTCAGGGGATGTGGGGGGCAAAGACCCCCACTTAATCTAATGTTTGCCAGTTTTTTGTTTTTTTTTGTTGGAACAGCGATTTTTTTTTCCCTTGGAAAAAAATCTCTGTTCTGACATTTCAAGATTGTAAGCTTTCGCTTACATAGGGTCAATTAATCATCGTTTTTATATATATATATATATATATATATATATATATATATATATATATATATATATATATATATATATATATATATATATATATATATGTGTATATATCTTTTATATCCTATACTTATTTCTTCATGTATGTGCCTTCCCTTTTGGTTTTAGTCCTAGTATCATGGCATTTAATCATTGCAGGAGAGAGAAATGCTTTCTGTGTTACTGATAAGTAATTAAAAAGAAAGTGGTGACTTTTTTATTATATATACATTTACTACTTAACCGAACTTCTGCAATGTTCTCATTTTAGATAATATATCTTATATTTGTGTATGGTTGGCAATTTGGTATTCATCGTTTTATAAGTTATGCTTAAAAGCTTCACTTCGGTGGCCAAGGATGAGCTCTGGATAGCAGCAGATTTTTTCAGCTCCACCAAGACAACTTCTCAAACCAGGGAAATTTGTCTCCAAATTCATCTAATGGAATTTTTTTCTACTAATTTTATCTTGGGACAACATTGTCTACATTAAGGTCCAAACAAAAATGGGCTAGCCCTTCGTTAAAGAGACTGGCTTCAGGCACATCTTGGAAGTCAAGTGATAAACAAAAGAGACTGAAAAACAAATGGTGACCTTTATAACTTCTTATTCACTTTATGTGAAAGCTCTAAGGTCTCTTCCAGTAAATATCCATTAATCCCAATAGTTCACAAAGGACTCTTATGCTCAAATGTTTATTAAAACAATTACATAAATAACCTTCCCTATAAGGGATGGTTGACTTGATGCAACCTTTATTTATTAAATATTCTTATCTCGGATTCTAAGATCTAAGGTCAGTAATTTGATTTATTTATTTACTGTCACTAAACATTTCATATAACTTAACTAAATATGTTGCTTTTTAATTAAACTGCTCAGATATAGTTGTTCTTTGTTAAAATATAGGTGTAGTTTATATGTTTTACAGTTAACTACAATCTCAGTTATAAATACTGTTAATAAATATAAAATATATGCATATTCTACCCTTCCCCTTGCCTCCCCCCATTTTTTTTTCCTTTTCTTCATATAAAGAATGGGTGATGTGTTTCTCTTTTAGGTTGGGAACTTAATATAAAGTGAATGCTTGATTGAGGCAATGTTTTACTTTATCTTTGGTTTTAGTGCATTATGTATTTTTATAGTTTAACTTGGTTGTGAAACTGATTTCCGTGGTCTGTACTGTGCTGTTTTCTATCAGTGTTAAGCTTCACTAGTCACAAAAATCCATTGTAGCCACTTACTCTCTATTTTTCCCACTGAAAACATATTGGGAAACAATCTTGGGCTCTGGCAGTCTTGAGAAATGCGGTCTTGAGCCTTTTCAGCATTTCCATCACTGGGCAGACATGCACAGACTGAAGAAAGTGGCTACATGAATTTTAACCCATGACAGTCTGCAAATGCGATGTGAATCTGCAAGGTAAACCATTTCTAGGTAGTAAAACCATCGCAAATACAGAAACCAGAAGAAAACGGATCCTTAACCATTAAGTGAGTTAAAACTATTTAAACAACTTATTTATTATATAAGTATTTGCATTGCACTATTGAAGTAGCTTTATATGCAGTATTTGATCTTTTGTGATTTTTTTCGAAGGCTTGCAGAAATACTGTGTTTACTAATAGAAAGCTTATATTGAAGTGTTCTAAACATGCTAAGCACAAGTACAAATATACTTTTTGAGGTTTCACATGCATAAAAATTAATGCAATTGTTTTTTTAAATAGATTATGACAAGCTTGTGCACAGAATTTGTTTAATATAACAGAAGAATATTTAAAATTCTTCATCTAGTACAAAGATTTCATTTGCTATCTATGCTATGTAGAAAACTGCTTTGCTAAACTTGTGAGAACTATTTTGATTTGTATAATGGTCTTAATATCAGTATAGCCATCTGATAATAAATACCTCCCACCACAACATCTTATGCTGTCAGATTAATTTGTATACTTTATATATTTTGAATTCTTTAACTCAACATTTCTAGACATCCTAAATAGGCAAGCACCCACCCGCCAAAAATGAATAAAACATAAACATGCATGCTGGCTCTCAAAATCCACCAAAGAAGTAATGTCCACAAGGGATAAAATCTGGAAATCATGGCAGAAAAACAAAGACCCCTCAACTCTACTACATTACAAGCAACTCCATAACCAGGCAAAATGTCTAATAACCACTGATAAAAAAGACCACTACTTACACCTACAAAGACAACATAAAAATAATCCCCACAAATTCTGGTCCTCCATCAGTCAACTATTACACCCAGGCTCTCAAAGCAATTCATCCCCTGACCCACAAAAAACTCCCACTGAACTTGCTACACTCTTCAATTCCTACTTCATTGACACCATAGCTAACCTAACCACCACCTTTCCTACAGGTAACAGTACCACCACCAAGACAGCTGATGACCAAATCATCCCAGAAAACAAGTCTACCCTTAACCCTAACCTAAAATTCTCCCCCACACCCACCAGCACAATATAAAAAAAACTTTTACTTAAGCTAGAACCCTGTACTCTGGCCCCTGACAGTCTACCCCCACACTTCCTGCAGCTAGCAGCAAACTCTATAGCTTATCCCATCAGCATACTCATTAACAAATCAATTAAAGAATCCCTTGCCCCAGACATCTGGAAAAAAGCATTCATTCTTCCCTTACACAAAGGTGGCACCAACACATACACCACAAACTTTCGACCCATAACAATTCTCTCACCCTCTCTAAAATACTGGAAAAATGCATCCATGCCCAACTCCTCAACCACCTGCATGAAAATCAAATTTTATCACCCACTCAGCATGGTTTCAGACAAGGACACAGCACCACTACCACCCTCCTATCCTTCCTTAATACAGTTAACTGGGCACGGGATTCTGGTAAAATAATTGCTTCACTTTTCCTTGACCTCTCCAAAGCTTTTGATACCATTTCCCACACTATCCTACTCTCTAAACTATCCACCCTCCACATTTCTCCCCCTACCCTACAATGGTACAACAGCTATCTCTCCAATAGACAGCAATCCACCAAATGGCAACAGTCTTACTCTCCCTTCCTCAGTACATCAACAGGCGTACCCCGAGGCTCCATTCTTGGTCCTCTCATATTTAGCATCTTTATTAACAACTTTCACACCACTCTCCCACAATGTTCAGTAATCCAGTATGCTGATGACTCTACAATAATATGCACTGCAAATTCCAGCTCTGAACTCTAGCAAATTACCCAGAATGCCCTCACATCTACTGAATCTTGGATGTTTAACAATCATCTTGCCCTAAAAACAAAAAAAACTAAACTAGTAATTTTTACTCCTAGGAAAACCACTCCATTTGATAAAAAAAAACTCTTCACTATACAAGCCCAAGACAATACCACTATAGAAGTTGTCTCACACACTAAATTACTAGGCATTATTATAGAGGAAAACCTTAACTTTCACCTACACATAAACAATAACATCAAAAAAACACACCAAAAGCTTGGTATGCTCTACAGGCACCAACACTTTCTTAGCCTCTCTACCAGACAAACCCTTGCAACCTTTTTATTACCCTCTCTCCTTTAGGGTGCCACTCTCCTCACTAATATCCAAAATACTACAAAATCCAAACTTGCTATGTGTTACAACAGAATAGCAAATTTGCCACCAAGACCACATTCTCATCCCACCATTGTAAGTCACTGAAACAATTAGGGTGGCTGGAACTCCCCCACCATCTCTCATTCGCCCAACTAACTACTGTGCCCAGAATAATCTACAGACCCACAGACTGTCCTGCTCAATCAGCTCTACTTGCCAAATACCATTCCAGCAGGCATCTCAGATCTGAAAATCATCTACTTCTAAAAGTAGATAAGCCCACCTTACCTGCTGGTCAACTCCTCTATGCCTTCACCGTCGCCAAACTATGGAACTCATTTCCGCCTTCTATAAGAAACACAGGCAGCACCACCACCTTCAAACAAATGCTGAAAAATAATCTCAACTCTTCCTGGCTATGTTCCTGCTCTATAACCTAACCTCTTCACTTTCCTTATATGATTACTAAACTCCTATGTCTTTTGCTACTAGTGACTGATGATATTTTCTCCATATTTATTTTTATCTTCACTTGTTGATTCTGGTACAATAATACTGATCTCTGTTTATACCAATCTGATTGAATTCATTGAATTCTGCTTTAATGTATATTTTCTGTATATATTGCTGTAATCAAACAAACTAGATTCCTGCTTTTATGTATATATTCTGTATATGTTACTATATTTACTATCTGTAACACTGTTTCTGCTTCTGTACTAATTAATGTTTATATTTTTTCTGTATCTCGTTGGAGCTTTTCTCCCCAGGCCTCCAGTGAAAATGGCTCTTTTAGGCCTAGTGGACTTATCCCGGTAAACAAATGCAATAAATAAATACATTTTAAGATACACTCAATTACATAATTAACATTATAGTTACTGGAATGACATCCAAGATTGATTCAAACTGTCTAAGTGAAATGCAATACATATGCCTGTATAAAGAAATCTTTTTTTAGCACATAGGTGCTAATACACACTTCATGTAAATTACAGAAATATCCATATGTTAATCACTTACCTCCCCCTTTTTCCTCGTGGTTATGTTCATGTAAAAAAGAAATGTGTGTGTGTGTGTGTGTGTATATATATATATATATATATTTACTCTTTTATACTACAGGAAAAAAGTTCTGCTAAACCAAATGATTAGACAACATAGAAGTATATGTGAACCTAATATGATTAGCCTGCTTGGTTCATTAGCTAGCTCTATTACAAATTCAAAAGCTTTTACTTGTTAGATTTAAATCGTCTTATTCAGAATTCAAATAATTTCATCAAAAAGGTTGTTTATTCATATATTAAACTTTTCATGTTTTTCATGACATGTATAACATATTTGGATATACCTTATTGACAATATGTCAATCCTAGATGAACTTAGTTATGCTTACAGAATCTGGGAAAGCTTCACAAATACATTATATTATTAATAACTTGCCCGAATAAGAAAGGTTTTTAATTATCAGATTTGCATAGGATTTGTTAGTCTGAATTTTCCTTTTATTGTTCTTTAAGTGATCTTTCTTAAGCATTAGAAGTGTTTTAATGATATACCTGATATGTTTAAATGTTCCTGCTGACAGCTTATGTTAAATTATTAAATTATTCTAATTCATAAGGATTTGAACTCATAGAATGCTAGAATGATACTATTAACATATAAGGTAAAAGTATATAATCTGAATAGGACTTTTTACAATAAGCATTAAATACTTGATGAGTCTATTCTTGATTTTGCAGTTTAATGATTACAGATGATAGGTGGTAGCTAGATCATTGCTATTATGGACAGGGTGGGAATTCGAGTGGTTGATGCTACTCGGATTTGGAGTTTGTAACTCCAAGCTGGGTGCAGATTTAATTCATAACAATTTGTTACTTATTCATTGTTACAATACTTATATTGATATGACATCCACTTCATTCACTGCAATTATATTCTTATTTAAAAAAAAAATCAAAGAACTTCATACCCACATAAAAACATACCTTGTTGAAGATTTGAGTAAAATAACAATTAATAGAGGGAATAGTTTAGAAATACTTGTAAAACTTGATAATTTGAACTTATTCTATTTATTGCTACACATATAAAATGGTAACCTTAAAAGGGATTTCACTAAACATTAATGGTTTAAATAACCCATGTAAAAGAAGTTTATTCAGATACTTAAATTTACATATATCTAACCTAATATTTCTCCAAGAAACTCATCTTTTGAAAGAGGATGTATCTAAATTAAACACTAACAAGTATACAACATCAGTCAGCTCAGAGCACACATTGAAAAAAGTGAGGTAGCTATTATGTGGAGCAAATCTTTACCTATTCCTAGAATAATTAAGACATATAAAGATGACAAAGGAATGTTTTGCTTGGTCATAGTTCAGATTAATAGGAAGATCTTTACTTTTATTAATGTATATTTGATACCAGGTATAGGTATTAGTACAGTGAGGCAACACCTAAATCAAGTAGCACTCCTTTCCAAAGGAGACATTATCATGGCGGGCAATTTCAACTGTACCCTAAATGAAAAAGATACAAGCATTCCAGGGAAAAGAAAAATTTCTGCTAATGCTAAACATCTAAAGGACTTTATAAATTCATATAATTTGAATGACATTAGCAATCAAGCTGATGTTAAGTCTCTACCATATACTTTTTTTCAAATAGACATATGTCTTATTCTAAGATAGACAGAGTCTTGATCTCTAATCAACTAGTGAATGATTTATCCAAATCTTTAATCATCTCTTGCCCAATATCAAACCATAACTCAATAACCTTTGAACTTATTGTAAATTTAATGCATAGCATGCAGTTTAAAAGACTTCCAGCATACCTATCTCAATTAAAAGATTTCAAAGAATTCATAATCAAGGAGACACAAAATTTTATAGAAAAAAATACTACACCAGATGTCTCAGTTACATATATATTTGAGATCTCTTGAAAGCATATTTATATGGACAAATTATCAGATGGTATAATACTAAAAGGAAAACATGGGATAAAGACTCACATGACATACATAATAAATTAGACATACTTAAACTTAACAACAATAATAACATTGCCAATAAAGAAGTTGTAAAAATAAATCAATAAACTAAATAATGAATATAAAGAAATCCTAATCCACAAAACCAAAATATGCCTAGAGAAATATATGTTTTTATCCTTTTCAATGAATCCCAAATATTTAAATAAACTCAAAAATAAAATAAAAGAGCCTTAGCAAACAGAACCACATCAAAGAGATTTTCTCCTTTAAGAAAAAGAAGAAAGTCTCTAATTTACTAGAAATTCTGGATGAGTTTAAGGACTACTTTCATAAAATTAATCATAATAAAGTTAATATGGAACCAAAAGACAAAATAAAAGAATTCATAAATAAATATATGAATAGAAACCTTAACAATCAACAGGTTGAATTAATAGATAAACGCATCTCATTCACTGACACCCAAACTCAGATAAACAAACTCAAATTAAATAAAGCACTGGGTAACAATGATATTATACCAGAGATCTATAAAATAATGCCAAAAATGCAGTTTTATTACTACAAAATGTATTTTGACAGCCCAGAATGAATCTACAATCCTCCCATCATGGAAATACACTTTTATTTGTCCAATTTAGAAAACCAATAAAGATCCCACAAGGTGTTCCTCATACAGGCCTATATCTTTACTAAATGTTGACTACAAGATGTTTATGAATATATTTGCAGACAGATTAAAGAAAATTCTTTTAAATATAATTGAAGAAGATCAAACAGGCTTTATTACAAATAGAAATACTTTTGATAACATAAGAAGAACTTTAACATTAATTGATTATGCTAATAAGAAAAAGAAAGACCTGACTTTAATAAACCTAGATATAAACTTGACATTTGATTCTGTGAACTGGGACTATTTGTTCATATTATTGAAATGCAGAAATTTGTCTGATACATTTGTAAATTTGATTGAACAACTATATAAAGAAGCCTTAGCATACATAAAAATAGACACATATATTTCTCAACATGTACCTATCTTAAAAGGTACCAAATAGAGCTGTCCGCTTTCACCTTTATAATTTACCTTAAAATGGAACCCTGGGCCAATCTAATTAGAAAGGATAAAGATATAGAAGGTTTTAATATAAATGCTGAAACATCATCAAATATACAGCTCTTTTCTGATGATGTTCTAATTACATCTAATAGAAACAATTCCTCTCTAGCATTGTTATTTAATTCTATGATAGACTTTCAAAAAATCTCAGGTTTGGTTTTTAATGAAAAAAAAATACTACCCATATACTCAGACAAAAATAATTTAAGGAGAATATACCACAAATACAAACCTAACTCAGATCAAATAACATATCTAGGAATTATTCTAGCAAAATACATTAAGTCTGTAATTCACCTTAACTATAGTAAAAGTCTTGAAAACATACAAACTCTTATAACAAGCTGGAATAGTATTTTTTTACAATGGAGGAAAGACTTACAATAATTAAAATGATAATACTTCTGAAGATACTATATATAATTAAGTCAGTATTACTTCTACCTTCTAAGACAATCATTAAAAAACTGAACTCCATAATGTTGAAATTCTTCTGGGCTCCTAATAAAGCTAGAGTGGCATTAACAACACATATAAATAGTTTTTCCAAAGGAGGTATAGCCTTCCCTGACTTAGACTCATACTCTATCTCCTCTATAATTAAAACTATATCACTATACTTCATACTCTGTGAAATGGAAAAAATATTGGGAAATAATTAGTATGGAATTAATTACATCACAATCATACAAAATTGATATTATTAATAATCCCATGTCGTGGATACTTAAATATCTCTTTACCACTCCTGTCACACCAAAATACTCAGCTAATTACTTACAAATATCATTAATACCTTCCAAAACTTTATATACAAACATCCAATGTATAAAGAATGGGTTTTCATAGTATATCCTATAGCATATGCACTTTTTTATCATCTAACTCAGATAAAGCATTATTATTTAAACAGAAAAAAACTAATATTTTGGTATCAGATTATGCTAGATAATAAAGTTAAATATGTAGACATTTTAATACAAGAATTTGAGTTGGATGACACTTGTTGGTTGGAGATCCAAGCCTATAGACAACATCTCTCTACTAAACTTGATTTAATATCCCCTGCAGTTAAAAACTCCATTCCAATACTGATAGATTACATGGTATTAAACTTAAAGCAGAAAGTTTCAACCAAAGGTAAACGTTCTCACATTCATAAAATCGTTAGAGAGGAAACATATAGTTGTTCAGGAAATTTTTGGAATTATTTCCTCTCCATTAATAGTGAATTACCTAAAGAACAAGATAAAGTGTATATACTAGAATCAGCTGGTAAAACTGCTTCTATGAAATGGAAGCTTTATACCTAGAAATTCTTACACAGGTCTTTTTATACACCACAAGTAATGAGTAAAATTAATAAAAAAGATAATATGTGTAAGAGATGTAATTCAGTGATAAATGCTGACTGGGCTCATGTGTTCTTTGATTGTACAAAACTGAAAGATTATTGGAAACTTGTTAATAATTTTCTACAAGCTCTATTTACAGATAACTTTACAATTTCTAAGTCATTAATCCTCTTCAACACACTCATACCAAAATGCATTAAGAAAGTTAATCTTCCTTTACTCTGGTCAATTCTAGTGGTGGCTAGAAAGATTATTACTAGAAATTGGATCTCAGATTCCCCTCCTTATTTTATAGAATTTAAAAATGTCCTAACTGATGTGTGTCAACTGGAATGTTTGACAATTAAATGAAGAACAACTAGGAAAATGTCATTCTACAATATGTGGGTTACTCTGCAGAGATTGTTAGAAAAATAATCTGTTTCTTTATGAAAATGTATGTATTTGTACACTGATGAAACCTAAAAGTGGATGTCTTTGTAAATACTTTAGTTGTTTTATGTGTGTTATTATTTACGTTCTTATTGTTAACTACATATATAAATTATTAAGTTCTATTGGTTGTATGTTAAAATCAATAAAGATGTTTTAAAAAAGCTTCACTTCACTGGAGAATTCCCACCTATGTACTTTTTTGATGGAACTTTGACATTTATCACAAGCATAAGCTTCCAAAGGCTTCAGTTAGCTCACAGATTCATGAGAAACAATCTGTGCTGTCTTCCAAGAAGTAGGCATGACCTTTGAACCTGTTTCTCTTTACTGAACTCTAACAGCCAGTCAGATTCAAGAATAATGATTGTTTGAACTGTGTTTTCATTCATTTAGCAATGTTTTTAATCTAAAAATTCTTATAAGCATATGTTTTACTGTAAGATTTATTTAATCTGAATTACATTTATATTTAAATAAGAATTACAAATATGTTCTGACAGTGACAGTTTTAAATGCATCCTTTTTCCTGTCTGCTTTAATGACATTGCAGTCCTGTATTTATTCATAGCAGCAAACAATTATTAGGATTAATCAATTTATTTTAGTTAGTCTGTTTAGATAAAAATAATTTTAAGAAATTGTATATAGTGTCATATGCTTACTACATGCATTAATAGTATATATTAAATTGAATGTTTCATTTTGTATATTTTTAATGTACATGCAGTTTCCATTCCACTTGCTATTAACATGTAGTAGCTCGGAATTCCCACTAGATGTCATGAGAGGGTTAGTTTGTGGGTTCTATGAGATGTATAGTAAGTCTGGATAAAGTACATCCATGCAGAAGGTTATTATAGCAATAACCCACGCCTGGGTGTGGGATTTACCCACAGTTGGCGTGGTTTGGTCCCGAGGGGGCAAAGAGGACCAAATAAAGACAACCGTGGGTAAATCCCGCATTACCCACACCCAGAAGTGGGTTATTGCTATTATACTATGACATTATTTAAGAAAAGAAATAATTACTTTTCTTAAATAATGGCATTGTATAATGCCTCTTTGCTGCCCTTCCGCAGCTGTCTGGTATCCATGGCAGTTCTGATGTACAGTGCATGCCTACGCAGTACATCAGAGCTGTGCCAAAAGCAACGGAGAAAGCAAGATCTCCGTTGCTTTTTACTGTTTCGCTATGTTAAATGGGTTTAACATAGCGAGACAGCTTTAAAATAAGCAACGGAGACGTTGCTTATTTTAAAGCTGTCTCGCTATGTTAAACCCATTTAACATAGCGAACAGGAGATCTTGCTTTTTTAAAACCTGTCTTGCTATGTTAAATGGGTTTAACATAGTGAGACAGCTTTAAAATAAGCAATGGAGATTTCCGTTGCTTATTTTAAAGCTGTCTCGCTATGTTAAACCCATTTAACATAGCAAGACAGGTTTAAAAAAAAAAGCAATGGAGAAAGCAAGATCTCCGTTGCTTTTTACACACTGTGTTGCTATGTTAAAGGAGTTTAACATAGCGAGACAACTTTAATAAAAGCAATGGAGATCTCCGTTGCTTTTTTTAAACCTGTGTCGCTATGTTAAACTCTTTTAACATAGCGAGACAGTGTTTTAAAAGAGACTTATACTAATGGAAAAAGTCCGGGCGACCGGACCCTTTTCCATTAGTATAAGTCGATTTACAACATGCATGCTGGCCAATCAGTGTGCACATTTTGGAATATTAATGGGGGGTCATGGTATAATAAAACATATAATTTAATTTACAAACTTAGAGTTTTTATAGTGTCCATAACAGTTTTAATACATGTATTTGTCATAATGATCAAGGGAAGCACTTTTTGATTTTACTTATAATAGCAGTCTCCATCAAATGATAATATTTAACAGTATATCTGTTAATGTCAATGGGCTGAACAACACCATGAAAAGGAGTACTGTCAACAAATATTAAATGCTGCATAAAGCAGATTTTACCTTCATTCAGGAGTTCCACTTAATAACAGAAGATCTAAACAAATTAACATTCAAGGATTATAAGATTTTGGTAAGTTCAAACTACAACCACAAAATAAGAGGTGTCCTACTTTTACACAGAAAAACAATGAGAATTCCAGAAATAGTTGGCTTATACTTAAGCAATGATGGTATGCTTACTTTAGTCATACTAAAACTAGATAAAACTTTGCACACTTTTGCAAACACCTACTGGATACCAGGTATTGAGACTAAATATGTGAAAAAAAACATTTAGACACCATAACACTAAAGGCCAAAGGTGAGTTACTTTTAGCATGTGATTTTAATTGTATCTTGTCCTCCACTGATACCACAAGCTCTAAGCCCTTCAAGATGTCCCCTGTTGCCAAGCACTTGAACAACTACATATAAGACAGAAACCTAATTGATATTGACAGTATAGAAATATTATCCTCCCTGAAGTAGACTCACTGTTCTTACACATTTTGCACCCAGAGTAACATAGACACAGTCTTTGTAAACAGTTCTTTACTGGCCAAAAATGATAATGCAATGCTGACATAATGCCCTATGTCTGACCATAATGCTATCACCTTCAATGTAACACTTAATACTGACCCCTTAAACTTCTGTCAAAGGCTACCTGCTTATATAGTAACAGTACAAGGATTTAAAGAATGGTTTCTAGATTAAATAAAGCTTTACCTAGATGCCAGTAATAATGGAGAGGTTTCAGATATTACCTTATGGGATACTTTAAAGGTAGTCTTACATGGTAAAGTCAAAAGTTAGTATTTAAATAAAAGGAAAAAATGGGATAAAAAACTGGTAGACATACAAAAAGAAATTGATGAACTAAAACTAAAACTTATATCACATGACAAATCTGCATTAGCTGACATATGTAAACTGAACAAGGAATATCAGGATAGCATGCAGCATAAAATATCAATAAATCTTGAAAAATATGATTACAATCCTAACTAAAGTATAGACAACTTTCTTGCAAATAATATTCAAAAGAAACTATCCAAACACAGTATTAATGAAATAAATGAAGCATTTTCCTTTAAAGAATTAAAGGGACAAATAAAAAATCTTAAGACAGAAAAGGCACCAGAGCTGGATGGTCTAATTCCGGAATTTTACAAACTCTTACCTGATAACATCTTGAAAATCTTACTCAATACATTCCAAGAAGTTAAAACTAGAGCAAAATCACTCCTTCATGGACATATTCTAACATCTCTCCTATCTTAAAACCAAATAAAGAGCCCAACCTTTGCACATCATACAGGTCAGTCTCTTCTCTTAGCATAGACTATAAGATATTCATGTCTATCTTAGCAGACAGATTAAATAATAGTATTTCAGTATTAATTCATGAAGACCAAACTGAGTTTATCAAAAACAGAAAGGTACAAGACAATGTAATTAGAATAGTGTCCTTAATAGACTTAGCAAACAAGAAAAAAATTATCTTTCTATTTTAAGCCTTGATATAGATAAAGCTTTTGATTCCCTAAGTTGGCCAAGTCTGTTTAAAGCTCTGCAAAAAATACAATTTCTCCCCAAACTTTATAGGATTAATTAAATAATTATATGAAAAGTCCATAGCCTGTGTAAAGACTGGATCTTATCTATCTAGTCCATTCCAAATATTAAGATACAGCAGTTTGCTGATGACCTACTAATAACTTCTAATGATAATCTAGACTTCTTTGCAAACATCTCTGGTCTAAACTTCAATCAGAACAAAACTCAGGCACTTCTAGTGAATAAAATGTTCCTGTGAAACGTAGATCAAAAAGAAACATAAACTGGGAGGGCATGCATATTAAATATCTAGGTATCATTATTGAATCAAATTGTAAAAAATCCCTCACATCTAATTGCAAACAATGTATAAACTCAATTACTAGTCTAATAGACAGTTTGAACAGACTCTTCTTCACATTTGAAGACAGACTAACTTTAATCAAAATTATACTGTTACCTAAAATATTATTTATTGGTCAAGCTCTAATAATTCTCCCACCTGGCAAAATTAAACAGAAAATTAATAACTTATTACTTAACTTCCTTTGGTATCCCCCCTCTCAAAAAAAACCAAGAATTTCTCTTTTCTTGTGCACAGCAAGCTGGGATGAAGGAGGTATAGGTTTTCCAAATACTGTTTTTTCTTTAAATTCCACATTCATTAACATAGTGTTGCTTTTGAATAATACTTCTTATACATCATATTGGAAATCAATACATGAAACCTTACTTCTTAATAGTAATATGACATTGCTTGAACCATATACTCAAATACATATAACATCTTTATATGGATTTTAAAAATATACATTCAAAGTGAAAGGTCCAAACTTGTTCTCATACATCTTATAAACCAGATATTGCTGCTGTTTAAAAGCTTATGTTTTCTAATCAATTAATTAAGAATGTATTAATAATTATGTTTCCTACTGCTTACACAAATGTATGTTTGATATCTTTTGATACTCAGAAAAAGTTAGAATTTAAGAAGGGTGACCTATTATATTAGAATCAGTTTCTCTCAGATAATAAAATAGGTTCTGCAGACTATTTGATCAGCAAATATAGTTTGCAAAATTGCAATTGGCTGTACATCCAAAATTGTAAGGATTTTACACATACTAAGCTAGTACCCTCATTAAAGGCATACAATAAGAGTAACGGTACTTATGTATTATTGCAACCAGATTTGCAACGTGCTATAATTTCTCATTTTTTACTTAAATATCATCTTGTATGTGTAATCATGTTGGCTAAACTGTTAAAAAGTCTTCATATACATGATGGGTTAGGAAGACGGTTAAAGCTTAAAATTTAGGATTTGTGGTCAGCGTGCTTTACAGACATCAAGCACTGAATTCAGCTATCACAGTGGCTGTGTGAATACATATGTTGGCCTGAAATGACTGAGGGAATTAGCGTCAGATGTTACACACATGCACAGTTCAAACGGATCAGCTGCTGTTGTATTG
Source organism: Protopterus annectens (assembly GCF_019279795.1). NCBI lineage: Eukaryota > Metazoa > Chordata > Ceratodontiformes > Protopteridae > Protopterus > Protopterus annectens. The sequence goes on along the minus strand of NC_056743.1, from coordinate 1,860,793,304 downwards.
TGGAAAGGATTACTTTAAGTCTGACTTATTTATTTTCTCCTACTTGCTGCTGTTCTGTCAAAAGGATTATTTCTGAGCTGTAACCTGTACTGATTGGGAAGAGGGCAAGAGGGAGAGATGAAAATGTATTCTAGGAGTTGCTGTTTTTCCATCGCAATGATTATTTTTGAGCTGTACTCTGTAATGTGTGGATTTAACGGTTAAAAGAAAAACCGGGAAACATGCAAATAATTTTAGTAAACTGTTTATTTACTATAGTTGTACAAACAGTGTTTTTAAGGAAACTTTAGAATTGAAGCTAGTGAAGAAAAATAAGCTTTTGCAAAACCTAACGAAGATACTTGAAAGGAATTAATAACAATAACATGCTTATTATAGGCATAGGATACCTGCAATTAAACATTATTTTTGTATTTATTTAACTCATAAACCTGCCTAAACATACACAATCTTAAAGAAAACATGGTTTCTTTGCTTTTCAAAACTTTTTGGTACTAGTTTACACAATGGGAAGCAATCAGCGTTAATGCGAAAATCTGGTTGCGATAATACGTACCAGAGTAACTTAAAAATCTTGGATTTTATCTCAACAGTTATTAATAGCTCACCCAAGAATACTTCATGCATATCTGTTATTTATAAAATTCTCAGAAATGATTTAAGCAAGACAGATGTTTCTTTTTGGAATTATTCACATGACGTTAATAGACAAGTATTCTCAGACAAAAGTTACAGTTAGTGAAGGAATCCACATCTTCCCTATGTTTGCACATATTTTTTTACTCCACATAGACTAGCAATAATGTATAACAAAGATGAAATGAAATGCTGGAGATGTGGACACCCCAATGCTGATTGGATACAAGTTGTTCATTGCAAAATAATTTCCCCATTTTGCTTCGACTTTAAATATCCTTGTAAAGCTCTGTGGAATATTCTGACTCCCTTATCCTTTTCAATGTTCCTGTTCTTAAAGTCATTCCTAAAAAAACAAACATTTTATTATGGTCTATCCTCTCTATAGCAAGGAAAATTGTTATGGAAAATTGGAAATCCCAATCTACTCCTGTCTTAAAAGTTGAGTTGATTCATCTTGTGAAATACATTTGTACGAATGAGATTGCTACTATAAAAGCAAGGACTAACAACACATCCCATCATTTAATTACTTGGACAAAATTGACTAATCTGTTAGAGAAATATTAAGTGTTCTCCTATGTATATTGCTTTTTTAGTTGTTATGGACATTGTATTTTGTTTTTATTGTTACTATACTGTTAAGTTATTGTGTTATAAAATGAATAAAAAACATGCTGAGAAAAAAGAAAAAAACAAAGCAACACAGGCAACTTAATTCTAAATAACTTTCTATCTGTAGTCAGTACTACACAAAATATAACAGTAACACCAAACACATAACATACAAGGCACAACAATATTCATAGTAATCAAACCACTCCAAATTTTACTGGCAACCCATCTCCCTCACATTGTGATGCTACCTATCAACGTTCCACTTCAGAAGAAATCATTGGCAAAGCACTAATAAAACTTTAAATTTGACAAAAAAGGAAAAAAAAACAAACATTGTATATCTGCTTGTCTGCATTAGTAATAAAGTCACAGTTATTCATCAAGAGAGTGCATTTGCCCATATTTATAACCTGTCGATCACTGCTGGTTTAGTAATGTAACTGAAACACTCTCCAATACTTCCATTATCAAAATTTCAATTGAAAAAAAAACTTGCAAAGTTTCTCTATTTCAAACAACAACCTAAACAGAAAATGACTTAAAAACATATCTCTAAATAGATTAAATCAATACCCATGGGCTTTTAACAAATGCCCAACATGGCTTTACAGAAGGTTTCAGCATCATCTCTCTCATTTACAAAGTAAGTGATATAACTGAAAATAGTACCAGAAATAACCTTTATACAGAGGAGAGTTTGTAGATATGACTCAGCCCTCTGAAGCAGTAGATCAATATATCATGTCCTGTTATGAAATTTAAATATTAAGTTTGGTCCTGCTGTTATAAACTGGTTTGCAAACAATCTAAGCAGCAAAACATTTCAATTAATAGCAGAAAATTCCACCTCAAGCACTAGCCATTTCTGTTCACAGGTCCACCAGGTGTCAGTACTAGGCCTCCATTTCTCTTCACTTTTTCGATAGGTGTCAGTAATAGGCCCCCCATTTCTCTTCATGTGTCTGCCAGGTGTCAGTAGTTCATGTGTCCAGCAGGTGTCAGTAGTAGGCCCATCCTACTCCCCATGTCTAAATTACTTCAACTTTTGTTTCTCAAACACTCATTGAACCATCTATGTGAATGACATCCTGCTTCTTAACTCAAGTAAATCTCTACCAAGTCCACAAAATAAACTCCAGAATTCCTTTTAGTACACAGTACATGATAAACTGACAATTAACCATAAGATTATAACCCAAACAATATTTATAACTGAAGGATATAAAATCTTTGGTACTTAAAGACCCACTTGGTAATATAATCTACTGAAGGAATGAAGAGAAATTCCTTGAAGTATTGATGGATTTGGGCTTATCTTTCAGACGCAAAAGTGGAAAAAGTAGTTGATAAGGGACTTCTCCAACTTTAAATGATGGGAAGCAAGAAACCATTAGCTAAAATGGTTACTACCTAAACTAGAATATGCCCTACATATCACCATATTAAACTCCTCAACACTAACTTACTTCCAATTGCAGTAAATAAAATACACAGATTTATTTGCCTGGCTAATTCAAGAACTGTTAATTGCTTACTAATATAAACAATCTACCAGTAACAGCAAGAGGAGTACAACTGTTACCCACATTTCTATTTAGTCTAATAAACAACACACTTACCCTCCCCTAAGGTCATAAGTGATTGTAAGATATGGCACAGAGGTATAAATCCCTTACTGTACCTCTAACAACTTGAATTTGACTGGTGGCATGAATGCTAGAGGGACTGGGCTAGAAAGTATGGAAAAAAGTGGACACTGTCAGATCATTCATCCTGTGGGGAAGATGTCTGCCTAGGCTCACTGTGACAACAGCATTAAGAGCCTGGCAAGCTCCATGCTGAAAGAGGTATGCCACCTGGTCAGGAGTTTGCACAAGTGCAGAAGCTAACATGCACCACCCAAAGACAGTTATCATAAATGTCACAAAGCTGCCACTCAGTGGGGATAATTAAGGCACACTCCCTGTTAGCAGTATGATGCTGTGTCAGCATCCTTGATATCCTCACCATCCTGAACATAAGTTTGGTAGAGACAGAAATCTAAGGTGGGTCCAACAGACACTGTACGCAGGGATAGGAGCTAGTGGCAACTGATGGTCAAGTGTGATGGAGGGAGAAATGATTGTAAGAATGACACCATGTGAATGAAGACATCACAATTAACATACTATATGTTTTAAAAGACCAATTTTTGGTACTCCTGTGATAGAAAAGGCTTTCTGAAAAGTTATCATAGCATTTTGGAACAGACTAGTAAGATCTGGAAGCAGCAGATACTGACGGCTTTTCAAACTTTGCTGAAAACCATTTCTGCAAGGAGTACAAATGCAAATGTTTGGAGCAGCAGGTTAGAATCGTTATACTTTTCAGAGGCTATAGTGCAAAATATGGAATGTAATTTGGTTGAAGTGGGGTCTGAATAAATATGACTGAGTCACTTTAGACCACTACTAAATACAAATAAACTGACAAATAACATAGAACTTCAGTGTCAAGAAAAACATGCCCCCCCCAAAAAAAAACACTGAAGGCCAGCCTCTGTCACACAGACCTTAGATTAACATCTTAAGTCTCTTAAAATTACATAAATGTTTAGCAGATTTTGATGAAACCCCATGTAATTTTAAGTGATAAAATAATTTAATCTGGAAATAAATGTCTGGATTACTGTCAATGGTCTTCAGCCTCTTTTTTGTTAACCACTAAATCCTGCAAAAGAAAACTGACTTCCTCCCCTGCAGGATCTACTGCAGGATCTATTTTACTGATATCATGTTTTGTGATTTGGAAAAATGCAGTTGATATTGAAAAGTGCAGTGGTGAAGCAGTTTGCATTTTCACCTCACAGCAAGAGGTTCACAGGTTTGATTCTCATCTGAGGTACCTTCTGTGCGGAGTCTACATGCCTTCTGTGTTTGTGTGGGTTTCCTCCATGTGCTCCAGTTTCCTCCCATATTAAAAAGACATGTGTCTGGAATGTTTCTCACTGGGGCTCCAGTATACTGAAAATTGGCTTGTTCCAAATCAAACTTTCCCAGTAAACAAATGTTACATAAAAAATAAATATATTTTTGCATTCAGTGTTTGTGTCATTTGATATTTATGAATATAATCCCTTGAAGCATCAAGCCTCTGTTGAAAACTGGCTCCTTCCAAGTCGATCTTTCCCAGTAAAAAATGTTAAATAAATAAATAAAAAGCAATAAATTTTGCATTCAGTGTTTGTGTCATTTGATATTTATGAATATAATCCTTTGAAGTATCAAATCCAACAAGGCAAGAAGGTAAATATTTACCAAAATATACATTTTTATCTAATGAGTAGCTGACGTGACTTAATGTGAATGAAATATATAAATAAAATAATTTGTTACCCTATATTGTTATTCTTATATTTCTACTAACATCATTCTTTGTACAATTTCTCTGTATTGTGTACTCTTTCTATACTGTGGGTCTGAAAACCATTGCTAACAGTTTTATTTTTCTATATTGTGGCTGTAACCTAACAACTATTGTTGACTTGATTGATGTTTTTCTTGATTTTTGAGTTCAGTTTGTGGCTAAAAAGAACTTGGGGGCAGTCCACCTACACAGTTAAATAATTGAATAAATAAATAGATTTAAACATTTTAAGTTGAACACATATCTAAGACAGAAAAATTACTTTGCTAAGTATATTTTCATTCTAATTGGTTTCATTGAATAAAAGCTCCATGAATTTTCCCACAGTCTACAGAATTTTATAAATCCCTTAAATACACTGTATGGGAAATAATCAATACTTAGGATTGTATCAGTTCCTCAGTTATCAACAGTCCAGGAGAATGAGTTAAATTGCAAAGAGAGACTAAAATAAAGCTTTTAAATATTAATCGCATAAAGAATATCTACTGGTGAAATAGCAAAATAAAAAAGATAACCATTTTTATTATTGTATAGCAATGTGCATTATGAAGTTAAGTGAATTGCTGCATTTCTAAAAATTTGATATGGAAAATATTGTACAGGAGTAATAAAAAGTAATGTATTTTTAGATGCTTATGTCAATAGTCAATATATTTATTAATAATTATAAACAAACCATCCATTGTTTCTGCATTTTTCTAATCAGTTAGTAGCAAAACATTTTGAATTTTAAAGTCATTACATAAAACACAAACAATGAGTATTAAGATTTTCTTTTTTATTTATCCTTTGTTGACTGAGCTAGTCCCATTCATCTAGTAGGTTCTCGTCAGGAGAGACCTGAAGTGATATTTATACTACTAGAGGAAATTTGTCCAGGGTCAGGGACTCCCCTACTCTTTTAAATCAATACTGTGGGATATTTTACATCCACTTGACCTACCACCAGCTCAAGCAGTTAAGGCATTGATTTAACATCTCATCTTAAGGTCAACACACTCAGGAGTGTAGCACTCCCCTCTTAATTCTGGATGCAACATCAGCAATCCAGTCGCCTGCAGTGGGAAGAGAAACCACAACCCCCTGGTCTTCTAGAAGCAAAGGTGAGTATATTATCTGTTGAGCCACTGACACTGTCTTAATAGAAATGTCTGTTATTTTATGGCACTGACTTTTCCTGTTTTGGACTCTGTTTATAACATGGCTCTCCCTTTAAAGAGATTTCCCGTCCACTTTTGTTTTCTGTATTTCACATTCACAGTAGTGCTCTATGGCCATAATCAGCCTTTTTCATGTAATTACATAGTTATCTTCATTGTATAATAGTCCCTTCATTAACTGTTTTTGCAGGTGTGGAGCTCTGATCCTGATGTCTCCTCGAATTACTTGATTTTGTATAAACTTCAAATGATAATGTACCCCACCACCTTCCCAAATAATATTTATAAATGAAATGATCAGCATATCTGTTTAGCCCCTGGCATACAATCCACCTTTCCCCATATCTCGATTATTATTTAAGCATAGGGAGTTCAGCAGTTCCTGTTAATTTTCTCTGTTGTACCATCCAATGGGTCCTACAGTTACTCCTCATAAAATAGAGGTCAATATGATGGCATCCCCTTATGCACCAGAAATAAATGGGGTTAGTTACTTGATTATAAACTTTAGCATATCTAAGGAGTATTTGTAAAGCAGTCATTAAACATTATGTGACGGTCCCTAGAATCATAAGCTAGAATACCAATCTCAAGGTAGGCAACCTGTTTTGCCTATACAATAGGTATTTTCAAAGTGAACCAAACAACATTAATGTCTAGTGAAATGCTGATTGACAATGTAGACATGTACAAATGTTTCTGAGCAGTTTAAGTTGGTTATTGGAAATAGATGCAATGACAAATTGTATATCTGCTGACCAGAAACTGATTCTCACAGTTTATATCTACATACCGTATTTGTGTAAAAGCACAAAAGCTTTCAGGTAATCTACAAAGTGAAACATCAATATCTAATTGTTTTTTCATGATTAACAATGACTAAAATACAAATTAAATTGTATAGAGCAATTGCAGGTTTTCTTTTGTTTTCTTTTAACTTAATTGATTTGTATATGACAGTTTTATACTGTATTACAAATCTTGAATGTGACAGCAATATTTTAAAACATCACATGTTAGAAGTTAATCCACTTAAAACATTTCTTACCTTTGAAAATGCATAAAGTAGTCAAAAGGAAGAAGCTGAATGCATAATACCAGTTCTGCATGTTGTGATCTGTGGCTGCTTTACAAGCCAGATGAATTCTAACAGAATATATAGATATATATACAAAATGAAGGACGTTCCGTGGTAAACATGTCACCACCTACTGAGAAAAGGGACAGAGGAACAGAAATAGAGGAAGGAACTTGATAATTCCTAAAGCAGCAATGTTGAGTGTCATATATAGTACACAGATAAATTTAAGACAGCTTATGTGGACTGGGGCAGTAAATATGCTTTCCTGAGCTTTAGTGGACAGAGTTAGCTATAACTATTAAGGGTTATGTTGTATGCAGTGGGAGGTTTTACCCTGCACAGACAACTGCTATGAAGCAATAGGTTTTCCTCAATTTACATAAGTTTTCCTGAAATGGTGTGATCACATTTCATACTTCTAAACAGGAAAACCATGCAGGAGAGACTGACAGACTGAGGACCCGTTTACTGAATAGCAAATGTGGCCATTTTGTGTAGCAAAGCTCCCTCAAATATCTTTCACAATGGAAGTTTCACCATCATGGCATCTACTTATTATATTTGCTCTCAAGAGACCAACCCTCAGAAAGAAATACAAAATAAGTAAAACAATTCATGTTTCTTGAAAATTGGTTCCGTTAGTGGTAACTAAATACGTCTTCAATTAAAAAAACATCAGTCATATGACTTATTCCCAAGATATGAAGCATAAGGATAAAGTACAGAAAGCACTCAGCTTATTTTTCTGTAAGCAAATATTTACTCAATCAGCAGTGTCAGCATCATGTTAGGTGAACTCTCACTGTCAAAAACAGCTTTACTGACTCCCCAGGCTGTAAATATGTCTTATAAATATTTACAAAACTATATAATGTGATAATTTTAACATCAATGAACTGATAGAAACTTTCATCCTGTAGTCCAAGGTTTGATTCCCTTAACCAATATTTACCTACTGTATGACAATGAGCAAGTCACACACACACACACACACACACACACACACACACACACACATGCCATGCATATATAAGTAACAGATAGGTAGACAGAGATATCGATGTTATTTTAAAGTAGCCATAAATAGATAGATAGATAGATAGATAGATAGATAGACAGACAAATGTGTATATGGAATAACATGGGTTCTGTAGATAGATGTGCTATGCAATAAACTGGGGGAAAAGTATTTTCAATAGTGTTGAATGTATGAGTCATAAACCAGTTTCTGTAATGCTATTTCAAATTATTATTTCCTTTTCATTTCAGTGGAATTCAGCAATTGTGCATTTATTTATTAGGGCTTTAAGCAATTTGTAAAGTGTATTTTCTATTCTTTTTCTAAGGGAGGAGGGATTCAGACAGATTCTCTCCACCCATGCTAATAATAAACTAATGCAAGTTAGTCACTTATCTAGCATAAACGTGAGAATCTCTAGTTCAGAGCCAAGGTAAATCCATATTGAGAAATACCTCATTAAAAGCTAATTACGACATTTCTGAATCGAAGATGGTACTGTCATATGTGACATAGATTGTGTTCTCCCTACCACCCCATGCATTGTTGTAGCATAGGCACCACCAAGGTGTGCTCACATGCACACACACACACACACACACACACACACACACACACACACACACACACACACACACACACACACATTGACAGACAGGCAGACAGACACACACACACTCACAAACTTAAAGATATTTGGATATCCTGGACACACAGACAGTCACACACACATGCACACACACACACACACACACACACACACACACACACACACACACACACACACACACACACACACACACACACACACACACACACATATTTGGATACCCTGGACACACAGACAGACACACACATATTCAGATACCTCTGAACACACAGACACACACGCACACACACACACACACGCACACACACACACACACACACACACACACACACACACACACATGCGTGCACGCATACATACATGAGCACATGTACACACACACACACACACACACACATGCACGCATGCACGCACACATGCACACACACACTCACACATATTCAGATACCCCTGAACACACAGACATGCGCACGCACACACACACACACACACACACACACACACACACACACACACACACACACGCTCACACATATTCAGATACCCCTGAACACACAGACACACATGCACACAGATGCAAACACACATGTGCGCACACACATACACACACACATGTGAGCGCATGCATACACACACGTGCACATGGATATACACACACACACACACACACACACACACACACACACACACACACACACACACACACACACACACACACACACACACACACACACATGCATGCACGCACACATGCACACACACACTCACACATATTCAGATACCCTGAACACAGACATGTAGACACACACACACACACACACACACACACACACACACACACACACACACGTGCGCGCGCATGCTCGCACGTGCACTTACACACACATACACTTACACACACACACACACAAAGACACACACATACACACACATACACACGCACTCACACATGTTCAGATACCCCTGAACACACAGACACACATGCAAACCAAACACACACACACACACACACACACACACACACACACACACACACACACACACACACACACACACTCACACATATTCAGATACCCCTGAACACACAGACACACATGCAAACACAGACACACACACACACACACACACATGTGCTCGCACACATATGCTCACACACACACACACACACACACACACACACACACACACACACACACACACACACACACACACACACACACACACACACACACACACACACACACAATCATTATCTTGTCTAATGAGTCTGGAGATGATTTCTTTTTTACATTATAGAGACACAGCTACTTTAGTATCTTCATCTAATGTGATGGGCCTGAATGTGTGGTAAGCATTGAAGTTCTACACTGACGGAGTGCTATCACTGGTCTAGAACCAGATCTTTGTGATGATGAACGTAATGTTTTTTTCCAAGGTAAAGAGTAATTGTAGGTTGTGGAGTTTCTGGTTAAGACTCCTAGCAGTGAGCAGCAATAAATTTATGTCGTAAAGTTCTGTTTTGTTGTGTTGGAGGCTTTAGAACACTGACATTGTTTAACAAGACACTAACAAGAAACTATGGGGATAGACAAGGATTTAGCCAATAAAAGAAAGCCTTGGAGGATAGGTGCAGGCCACCTCTGTCAAAGTCCCAAGAGTTGAACCAATGGTCAAGGATCTAGGTACGCACTTAGACAGTAGCCTCACCATCGACTACCACTTGGCCACAGTGGTGTGGAAATCCTTTTACATTGTACAACTCATAAGTAAGAGCATGGCATCTTTGTCCTAATAGGTTATTATTCCACTGTAGTCTGCCCTTATCAGACCAATCAGAGTAAAATGCTCCCTTCGGTATATACCTGGTGAGGCAAATGCAGTAACTTGAGTGACCTCAAGGTTCCTCACAAAAAGAATGCAAGGCACAACAAGCCTGCTTTTTGCAGATCACCTTAAAGCCCTTTCCTTGTAATCAGTTTCCTAGAGATTGCAGAGAGGTGATCTATGCCTGGTTTACAAGGCATCCACAAACCCTACACTCATGAATCTCTTGCATATTCATAAGTCAAACAGTATCAGAAATTCAAGGTCTAAGGACCTGAATTTTGTCTGTGACACAAACAGAACATGCTGGAGAGACAGATGTGTGTCCTAGAGATTGTCACTCATACGTAACAGGCTTCCCATCTATGTGAAGCTAAGTTCACCTATTACCCAGTTTAAGTGCAACTTAGACCAGTGGATGGGGAATATGAAATTTACACTGGGCCTGGCACCCATGTCGCTTATGGAGAGAGGTAGATTATAAATGCCTGGCCTTCAATGTCCTGTTTGGATACAGGATATCATTATTCTTTCTGGAAAACTTTACGAGAATTTGAAATGCCTCCTGGGTAATTAACCTAGAAACAATTGATGCATCTACAAATCTATGAGTGTCTGCCATCTCCTCCGTAGTTGACATATATTGTAACCCTTAGAATGAATGAAACCAGAAGCTAAGCCAATTGTTAAAGTCAGTATATTTTATTTGTATTGCATTATTCTTGGGGATGGCAGACTATAGCTCACAGCTACATTCTGATTCACATTCTGTAAGTTCCATCATGTCTGTCTTTATATAGTCCAGGAAGGTATGTCTCAAGTCATCTACACCCACAGGCACAATTACTGTCTCATATGTGTAGTTGTGGTACATGGACTAGAGTGCATGTGTGATGTGATGAATCCTAGCAACTGATATGCAACAGATTGTGACTCTCTCATTGCACAACCTGTTGAGTGGTGCATCAGTGTGTCTCACTATGTTGTCACCTATGACATGGATATTAGAATGTGTGGAGGTTTGCCTTATGAGCTTTTGAAATGAATCACTGTGACTCTTATATGTATGTTTCCTGGATGGTGCTACCTGTGTTGTGTGTTTGTGAGGCTGCTAAGGGTGCTTGTCTGTTTGGTTACATTTAGGAGGCCTTTACAATTTAGGTTCCTCAGCATATGTAGGTTAGTTTCTCTGGTCTAAGCTGTGTGTGGTGATTTAGTGTGTGATTATGTGTTACTGACAACCTGCTTGTTAGTTATTGTGGTTTCATGTGAGTTTTGCAAATCAGAATCTGGACATTCTTATAGCCTCATAGGTGACTACTAGGCTACTGGTATAAAAGTAATTTTATGTCTATCTAAGCTTACTCAAATTTACCAAAATATTGCTGAAGTGTCAATACCCCAAGGAATTTTAGTTATGAAATAGGCTTTTACATCTCAAGTGTTCACTGGCTGCCTCTGCCCACTAGTGACATAGATACCAAATCGCTCCATAATGAAATTTGTATTAATACTAAAGAGATGTCTAATGCTTTTAATTATTTTCTAAGAATCAGTGAATATAACTATATTATACTGTCCATATACATTCACCAGTACCTACTGATTTAGCAATCTGCCCTACAATATGCTAGGAGTTGCTGCTCAATGCACTAAAAAGGACAGGTTTTGCCAAATCTATGCATCCTGACTAAATTCCAACAATAACTCTAACAGGAATTCACACGGAACTATGCCATATGTTACACAAAACCTTTAACATAGTACTGATTTGTTCTATTGTCCCTGCCTGCAGGAAAAAGTCTATAATTACACTGATTTACGAAAAGAGCAAAAAGTTGGAAGTGTCTGATTATCGTCCAGTCAGTCTGACATCTGTAAATGCTATGAGAGATGCTTATTGAATCTTTTGCAAATCTTTTCTTTCAAAGACTCATACCATATAAGACCATGTTAACAAAAACAAGGAAGACAAAGCACATCAGATACTAAAATGCTCCTGCATACTAATCTCCTTCCTAAAGTCAAATATGTGTGTGTGTGTGTGTGTGTGTGTGTGTGTGTGTGTGTGTGTGTGTGTGTGTGTGTGTGTGTGTGTGTGTGTGTGTGTGTGTGTGTGTGTGTGTGGGGGGTAATAGACTGCCCATTCATGTCAAGCAGAGCGCCTCTTTGGCCCTCTTAAAAAGGAACCTTGATGATTGAATGGGCGAAAGGAAATTCACCCCAAGGATCACGTCAGTCGCCCTGCTAGACAGGGGTCCAAGAAGTAAATAGTGTGGGAAGAAATAGCCAGGGAATTGTTATGGCTAGGCTTGTATAGTCCTAGGGCCGATAGCCTAGTACCAACCTATGAACCTATGAACCTATGAACAAATCTTTCTGCTTCGGATAATACCTATTTGCGAAAATGTAAGTTTCCACTCTTGTTGAACCCCCAACTCTTTACTGAGGTCCATGAACGAAAGTCCTCTTTATGTCCCAGTTTCCATAATTAGTTTTTGAGCCAATGATTAATGCTTTAATATAATTTCTAATGCAGTAACATGAGTGACCTCAGAGGTTCTTCACAAAAAGAATACAAGGAGAAACAAGCCTGCTGTTTTGCAAGCCATAATATAGCCTTCTTAAACAATAATCCATGAATATGAGTGAGTATATCAGGATTTACACACAGTTGCTGTGGTTTGATCACGAGGGTGAAACATTACATCAGTGTAAGAGAAACAATGAGAAACAGAGCATTTCTTTTGCATTATTTTAATTTTTTTACTGATAAGGAAAAATAGAAAATTGTACGAGGGACATAGCAAAAACATAAAGAAAATCAGGCATGTTTCTGTTTCTTTAATTTTGCAGAATGTCCCTGCTTTTTCTCATATTTTGGTGTGTCCTCAGTATAGAATGCGGTCATCCAATATATACTAAAACAAAGTCTAGCCACTCAGTGGTGCTTTAGTGGACAGACTTTTTTATTGGTATATGATCAATTTATAACAGCCATTCTGGATGGGTTGTCTGATCAGCATGCACATTTTTGATATGCTCCTGTATTGTATAATTGTTAGTATTCATGTTGCACCCCCACACACACACACACACACACACACACACACACACACACACATGTGACGTTAGGAAGTAGATTAGTAAGCAGGCGCACTTTAGTATCTGATGTGCTTTATAAAATGTCTTCCTTGTTTTTAACATGGTCTTATATGGTACGTGGGCTCTTGGTATATGATGCAGTGTGAAGGCCTGCACTTAAAGGCCTGAAAATGATAGGCTGCCACACCCTTGCAAAATGGTGTGAATGGAATTTTCTTGTTTTTCTTTGTCTCCTTTGATTCCAAATCAGAGACCAATCCTAAATTCTGTCTATCCCTTAACTGTAAGTAGAGATAATGCATGGATATTTGTCTTGCTATATAGCATAGTCTAGTGCAGACTCAGAGCATCATTTCTGGGCACTGAACCTACCCTTTGCTGAAAGATTGAAAAATTTCCATATCTGAACATGGATCATCTGATCATTCCATGCAGCTTATAGTTTAGCTTCTTCCAGTTACTTAGTGACCTACATAATACAATTCACAGATAGTTGGGGGTTCCTACATTAGAGGAAGCAAGCTGCTGTGAGTTTGGTTTTAACTCACTGAATGGATCATTGAGGGGGCACACCAGTTTTGGTTTTGTTAGTATTAGTTCTAATCTGATGCAAATCTCTGCAGCATTTCCTGAATTGTCTTGCACACTTTCAAAGGGTTCTAGGACAGAGTGAAACAATCACCTGTGAATGAAAGGCTGTTGTGACACTGTAGTAATCCAACCCCTACCCCAAATGCCTTAGATTCTTAAATTCATTGGAACAAATGTTTGGTGACTGGTAGATAATGCAGTAAAGATTATGGTTGTATGTATGTATGCATTTATTTATTTAGATTTGTTAAGCAAGATATTTGTACTGAACAGAATCATTTGCTACAGTTTAGACAGAGTGCAACCATCATCATAGTCAGCCCTCCTCTGTTCACTGTGTGCATGTATGTACGTATGTAAGTATGTATGTATATAAGTATGTATGTAGGTATGTATACATTTATTTATTTAGATTTGTTAACCAAGACATTTGCACTGAGCAGAATCATTTACTACAGTTCAGAGTGCAGCCATCATCGTAGTCAGCCCTCCTCTATTCACTGTGTGCCTGATGGGCCTTGATGCTAATTAAGAATAAAGAGTGATGGATGTAAGATTATAAAGTATGTATGTATGTGTGTGTGTGTGTGTGTGTGTGTGTGTGTGTGTGTGTGTGTGTATTAATGTATATAAGTATATATGTATGTATCTACTATGTAAATATGTATGTAAGTATGTATGCATGTACGTAAGTATGTCTGTATGTAGGTATGTATGCGTGCCTTTATTTTTTTAGATTTGTTAACCAACACATATGTAGTGAGCAGACTCATTTGCTGCAGTTCAGACAGAGTGCAGCCATCATCATAGTCAGCCCCCCTCTGTTCACTGTGTGTGCCTGATGAGCCTTGATGGTCATTAAGAATGAATAGTGATGGATGTAAAATTATAAAGTATGTATGTGTGTGTGTATGTATGAATGTATGTAAGTAGGTACGTATGTAGGTATGTGTGTATGTATGTAAGTATGTATGTATGCATTTATTTATTTACATTTGTTAACCAATACATTTGTACTGAGCAGAATCATTTGCTACAACTCAGAAAGAGTGCAGCTATCATCGTAGTCAACCCTCCTCTGTTCACTGTGTGTATGTATGTATATAAGTATGTATGAACCTATGAACTTATGAACCTATGTATGTATGTATGTATGTATGAAGGTAAC
>NC_056743.1:1860758085-1860773085 GCF_019279795.1 Protopterus annectens | reverse complement strand
ACCTCAGAGTTCAGTCCTGGGGCCACTCTTGTTTGGCATCTACTTCTCTGAAGTACAGGCCAACACTAAGGGACTCTGGCTAACAAAGTTTGCAGATGACTGCAAACTGGGAGCCATTATTGAATCCCCAAATGATGTGGATATTCTACAAAAGGGACTAACAGAAATAGATGCCTGGTGCCAGAGCCATGGGCTCAAGCTTAATGCCAAGAAATGTATAGTTATCCCCTTTTGAAAAAAACATGTACCCATGAATTACCACATAGGTGGCAGGATGCTAAACATCGAAAGTGTGATGAGAGACTTAGGGACACAGGTGGACAGTGGTCTCATTTTCAATAACCACATCGCCACAACAGTGAGAAAATCCTTCTATGTGGCACACCTCATCACTAAGGGCTTTCATCCAGAAAAAAGGAGGTCATTGTCCCACTGTACTCAATCCCTCATTAGACCACTTATAGAGTATAATGCCCCATTTGGTATGTACCTCACAAGACATCTGCAACAGCTGGAAAGGCCACAGAAATACCTCACTAAAAGAATCACAGGCCTAAAGCAGATGCCATATGATGACCGTCTAAAAAAACTCCAGCTATACTCTGTGGCATATCGTCTACTCAGAGGCGATCTCTGCCTAACATACAAGGCCATGTCAAATCCTGAGCTGTTGGACATGCTCCACTTAAAGAAATCCCAATCCCTCAGAGCCACACACTCCAGGGATCTAAACCTTGTCATCACAATGAACAAGACATGCTGGAGGGATAGGTTCCTTACCCAGGGACTCCCCATAGTCTGGAATAGACTGCCCATACATGTCAAGCAGAGCACCTCATTGGCCCTCTTCAAAAGGAACATTGATGGTTGGATGGGAGGCAGGAAATTCACCCCGGGGATCATGTCAGTCGCCCTGCTAGACAGGGGCCCAGAGAAGTAAATATTGTGGAAAGAAATATCCAGGGAATTGTTATGGCTAGGCTTGCATAGGCCCTAGGGCCGATAGCCTAGTACCAACCTATGAACCTATGAACCATGTAAATTAGTCATGGTACGCTGCCAAGGGAGATCGCAGTAACATGGATGTTGAATATGTGTAGGCAGTAATGTAGCGTGCCATGGTTGTGGATGTTATGTACAGTAGAAGAATCCCTGTAATGTACCCTGCTAGTGTAGAAATATGTGTGAATTTTAATATGTTTTGTTTTATTTTTGTATTTTTTAATGCCTTTTGTGTGGCACAGAGTGCAGCAGTGCCAAGCTATGCTTACACATACACAACTGACACCTGCCAAACATCCAAAATAGTAACCAGATGCAGTTAATTATTTATTTTGCTTTCTTTTAATGCCTGTTTGCATGGCATGGTGCTGCGCGCAGTAATGCCAAGCTGCGCTTACACATGCACAAGTGAAATCTGCCAGACATCTAAAAATAGTAACCGGATGCAGTTAATTATGTGGTTTTGCCTACGAGTTGTTATTTTGTATTATAAATGGCCATTTGCCTGGCACAGCATGGTGTTTAGCAATGCTAACAGCTAGCTTAGCAGTACATTTGAAGGTATAGTGGTTTTCATACTATCCACATAGCTGAATTGGTAGAGTCATGGCCTAGAGTGTTGTAGGGCCAGTGTTCCCCAGCAGTCATACCTTTTTTACATGTATTGCTGTGGAAATGTGTGAGGTGACCTAAAGGGTGGTTTAATTTAAAAACAAAATTGTTGCATTTGAAAACGCTGTATGATGCTAAGCAATGTTTAAACATGGTTAACACATACCCCTGTTTGTGCATTGCTAATCTTCGCTAAAACATGATTGTGTGAGTGTACACAATGCTCAGCTCCTCTATGTAGATTTGCAGATACTAAGCAAAGTGGCACTTTTTTGAATGTTGCAGTATGATGTGTAAGGGTGGGAAGGCAGCCTATATTGAGGGCAATAGGCAAGTCTTCTGCAGCATTCGTTGGAGTCTTATTAACCTGTTGATATGCCTGGTAGTATTGGTGAAGGAGCGCTCTTTCAGGTGCAGTGGTGGTGTGTGCAGGAGTCCAGAGTGTTTGTTGGACTCCTGGTCCAAAACTATGAACCCTGGCTTTTGCTGGGAAGTTACCAGGGTTTAGAATGTAAAGCTGAAGCCTGGGATCAGTTGGCCAGAGATATTACCATTGCTACTGGCATTCCCCTACACTGGTGAGCAGTGTCGTCACCACTATGAAGACCTGAAGTGAAGGAAGAGAGGAACCTTGGACACCTAGGTCCAAAAAGCTATGGCTGTGCATACCCTACAGATATGTAAGTATGTTTGTCAATACTTTACTAAAATATAAGCCGAATCTGTGAAAAACTGGTATGCATAATGGTGTGTTTCTCTTCCAACAGCTGCTGCTGTACAGACTTGAAACATGCAGTCTCATGCCAGGTGCCTGGCCAGGATGAGCCACGAGTGTGGTAAGTATGGATATTTTATGATAACTATAGTGCAATAAAAATAAACAATGCCAATAACAGTAAGCAATAAGGTGTAAAGCAGGATTGTGGTTTCATAAATATATGTTGAAATCAGTGCAGTAGGGCTGTATTCATTGCATGTCTGTTCTAATCTTGCTGCAGTCAACTGTACAACTGCCATAAATAAAGAATGCAAAAGTAGTTCCCTGGTAAATGTATTGTACAATCCACAATATTGTTCAGAGCTGCTGCAGCCCACTTTTAGTCATATAATACTCTAGGAACAAGGTATATGGGTAAGGCAGCCCACATTCTGGGCAGATATCATGTGTATACTTCACAGATTCTAAGGAGCAATAACAATAAAGTGTAAGGCAGGATAGTGGTGTCATAAGAATGTGTTGACATCAGTGCAGTAAGGCTGCATTCAGTGCATGTCTGTTCTAATCTTGCTGCTGTCTAGTCTACTTAATGTAGACAAACATACCTCTCAAGTGTCACAATTTCATAATGTAATGGCAACTGCCCAATCTGTCTGGTCCATAATTAGCAGATAAATGATTAGCTAGAATGTAATGTATTTGCAAATCTGTTTACAGAACACCTTACTATTTATGTATGTGCACATTATGTGAAACAGTTCCGTGTAGTTGTGTACCTGCATCTGTTGTTGCTTGGCCCATACTGTCCCATGCTAACAGCTTGAGGGCTATGTATATGCTACATCATCTATAGAAGAATTTGAGTCACAGTACTCACAACAAAAATTTGCACACCTGTAGAAGTATGTATTAGCAAGATGTGAATTGATATCATCTGCGACTTCACTAATGGTATGTTTTTCTCTTTCTCTCCCCACCACTTATCTTTTTTAATTTATTAATGCTACTTGTTATTATGATTTAATATTAATATATTCTGTTAAACTAACTCTTTGTTGAAATTATGGGTTATTTCATTCTGGTTTGCTGTTAACATACTTGCTGTTATGTTATTTAATATTGTCTTCTATATCATATACCTTAAAATTGTATTTGGAATAATCAATATTATATTCCATTATGTTAACACTAACATTGGTTTGATTATTACTAACTTTGACCTTTTGTTATAACTAATTTATTACAGCATAACAAGGTAGGCCGGTTCCAGGTGATCCGCCTACCTTGGCTCTTCTGGCCATAGCACCAGGGCCCAGCACGTCTATGCCACAGACTGGTGGTGCCCGGTCTGCTGCTCCTGCAGTACCTGTGGTGTCAGATAGTTCCACCCTACAGGACAGGGCTTTTCCTCTCTCTGAGAGCAGTGGTAGAGGGGTGTTGTCACCCATGATTAACTGCCAGGATTGGTGTACAGGATTGGTACCATGGTTTTGGATACAACCTGAGCTGGATGGAGGGTGTGCTAGTCACCATGGTGGGGAAGTCTCACACCAGAGCCCAGTCTCCACCACTGCCCCCCAGGGGCAGTAAAGGAGCATTGCAACCATTCCCATGTGTGGGGATATGAGTCACTCTGCTACCTTGTGGAGGTACATGAGACTGACATTCCACAACACCCTCCCCATCAAAGCTGTTCACCAGCCTCTTGTGTCACACACCACTCCTGTCTGCTGTCTTGTCTGTCTTGCCTGTCTGCAAATGCTTCCTCACCTTTCCAGCTTACCTCTCCTATATGTACCTATGTCCCTTTCCCAACATTCCACTCTCACCTTAAAAAAAAAAAAAATTGTCCCATACATAGCTCTCCATTTTGCACATGTATCCACTGGACACAAGTAATTTGATCCAATTGGCTTGACAATGCAGTTATGTTGTCCTCACCCCTCTCTCTGGGGTGACAGTCCAAATTCATCTACAAATTCTGTCAAAGTGCACAGTTTTTGCTCTACAAAAAATGGATAGCTATGTTTTTTTCTACACCCTTCTTGCACATACCTACCTGCCTTTCACTATGTTTTTTTCCCCTGCTTGCACCCCATTTCACCACTGTCCTATCTCCCTATTTTTTTTCTTTAAAGATTTCCTGTGTGACATTGCACAACTCTGTGCATTGCACAGCTTCATTAAGCTTATCTAAATTGAGCTATAATGGTATATGTGTTTTGAATGATAATAAACATGTATAAAATAAACACCTGTCCCCTATTTCAAAACCAAGATAATATGCACCTGCAGACCACTGCATTAACCTGCCACACCACACAGCTGTCAATCAAAACAGGTGGTTTAAGTGAAACATAGTAATTGCAAGTTACAGTAATTAAGCATGTGTAAGCACAGCTACACATTGCGCTGCATCACGTAAACTTGCTAAAAAAAGTAATGGAAAAACTGGGAGTGTAATTTCAACTCTGGTACAGGACTGCACCACTAGAAAGACAGACAAAGGCTAATGGATATAACTGAGGTCTTTAATAGCAGGTAAATGGGCACTTTTATCAGCAACATGCACAAGTACACCTGCTAAAACATTAATGACAAAATACATGTTCAACTGGGACTCTGGTGGAGAAATACATCCCTATAAAGCCAGGCACATAATAATGGATGTAATGGAGGAATGTCACAGCCCATATCTGTGCACTTATACCTTCACAAATACACATGCTGTAAAAGCGAATCAGTAGCTCAGTTTGCTAAGTGATTTGCAAACAGTAAGTTTTGCAACACATAATCCTGGGTTCAAATCCAGTGGTGTGTAGCATTTAAATTACATTAATGTGAAGCCATCAATGAATGAGTAAGTCATGCACTCTTATTCACACACTGTATTTCAAATGAAATGTCTGCTTTTCACTGATGGAAGTCACAAGCCTGCAGATTGGAACACACTTGACATATCCCTATAGCAATACTATAAATGCATAAAGTCTCAGGTCATGCATTAATATGCATTCCCAGAAGATTTTAACTTAGGTAATGCAAATCAGGTCCACTAATATCAGAGTGCAGCACACAATAATTTCATAATGATATTACAGATTAGCACAGCTGCATAACTAACATATACATATAGAGGTCCTGCTAGTAAGGACTGCCAGCACACACATTCCAAATGACTACCATAATGTAACACATGGTCTGACAGTTGCCCAAATGGTTGACATAATTTATTTTTATTTATTTATTTATTTATTGCATTTGTCACCTGGAATGTCCGCTGGGCCTAGGTGAGCCCATTTTCAGTGGAGGTTTGGGGAGAAAAGCTCCACATAAAATTAAACATGTTGTAGATTTCAATAAAACATAGAAATATAGTTACAGTTACATAGATAACTAGAAGGCAATACATAAAAATATGGCTATATAGTTACAGTTACATAGATAGCTAGAAGGCAATGCAGTAACAATCTTAGGCATTTATTTAACTATGATATTTATAACATATTAGAGTACATACATATTAACCAGGTGAGTGTAAAGAGGAGGGGTAAAGTGGGAGCGGCACAATAGGGGAATAAAGCGGTAGATGTGATTAGAGAGGGTTATTTTTGGCATGGGCATAACCAGCAGGAGGAGAGGTGTTATCTGAGAGATTTTTTAAAGAGTGCAGGGTACATGATGGAGGTTATTGTGGATGGGAGGGTATTCTAAAGTTTAGAAACAGTGAAGGAATAGAGCATTTGACTGTCTGGGAGTTAAGGTTTGTCTACTTTAAGAAGTGTTTAATTTTCTGATCTAAGAGGTCTATTTGGTTGGTACAATGACCGTAAGGAGGACAGAGATGGACATGCTGTGGGTTTGTATATCATTTTATGTGCAGTAGTTTAGTGTAGGTAATTGAGATAGAGTGGTAGCTCTAGCCAGTTTAGTTGTTGAAGTGAGGAGCAGTGGTGTGAAGAGGATCTATCATTTGTTGCAAATCTGGCAGCCTTATTGTAACATGAGTCAAGTTTTGTTTTAAGAAATGAGTGGATATTTGTGAGGATAGGGGCACCATATTACAGGGATGGAAGTAGAAAAGCTGATGCTAGAGTCTTTTTAGCAGTGTTGTTGAGGTAATAGCTATGGCTATAAAGGGTGCCCAGTTTCTGATGCGTTTTTTTGATGTTATTGAGTATACGGAGATCAAATGTTAGGGTTTCGTCAGTAACGACTCCTAAGAGTTTAGTACTAGACACTACTTCAATGGGGGTGTCATTTTGGGAGTGGAGAGAGAATTCAGTCCTATTTAGGGAGGTTGTTTTTTGGGTGTGAATAGGATCAGTTTAGTCTTGTTTGGGTTGAGAGCAAGATGATTGCTTGACATCCATTTTTCAGTGGATGTGAAGCCATTTTGGGTTAGTAGTTGTAGCTCAGGGGGGGTTTAGCAGTGCAGATGATTGTCGAATCATCTGCATATTGGATCACAGTGCCATGTGTAAAGGAGTTGTGAAAGTTATTGATGAATATATTGAATAGAATAGGGCCCAATATGGAGCCTTGGGGGACACCTGTGGAGATGCTGAGGAAGGAGGAGCAGGATTGTTGCCATTTAGTTGATTGATATCTGCCAGTGAAGTAGTTTGAGACCAAATTTAGGGTTTCGGGTTAAAACCTAGATTGTTGAATTTAGAGAATAAAAGGGGGTGTGAAATAGTATCAAAAGCTTTTGAAAGGTCAAGGAAGAGTGTAGAGATGATCAGATCGGAATTGCATGCTCAATTTACTGTATCCATAAAGGAGATGAGCTGTGTTTGTGCTATGGTCTGATCTAAAGCCATGGTGGGTTGGGATGAGAAGTTGGTTATTAATTAAATGGTTGTGAAGTTGTGTATGGACACATTTTTCTAATATTGTTGAAATGGAAGAGAGGATAGCAATGGGCCAAAAGTTGGAGATGTCTGAATTTTTGGCGCCTTTGTGCAGAGGAAGAATGTATGCTTTCTTCCAGATATTTAGTATGTGGGATTCTTGGATTGATCTATTTAGAAGTATACTAATGGGGTAAGAGATGGAGCTTGCGGATATTTTTAGGAATTCAGCAGGTAAGTTGTTAGGAGCACAGGTGCAAGGTTTGAGTTTTAGAAAGAGTTTCTTTATGGTGCATGTGGGAATGGATGAGAAAGAAAAATTTGGTGGAGAGGATGGTTTAGAATGATTATATTGCTGGTCTGATGAGTTAGGGTTAGAAGGAGAGAAAGCGGTGGTCAGCTTGGCAATGATGTTGATGAAATATGAGTTAAACAGAGAGGCTATATCAGAGGGGGGTTTATAAAGGTATGGGCAAGGATTGGTGTTAGAGCCTAGGTGTATAAGGGAATTTATTGCTCCCCAGAATTTTTGTGGGTTTAGCCTATGCTGGTCTTGTAGTTTGTGGAAATATTCTTTTTTGTTTTTGATTACCTGCCATTTGGCCTGATTGCGTAGTTGTTTGTATAGTGCCAGGTCAGCTGGGTTTTTATATTTTTGCCATGATTTCCAAGTTTTGTCTCTAGTGGACATGATTTGCTTTGTGGATTTGGTGAGCCATGTGGCATCATTAGTTTTGACTCTTTTTAGTTGGGGTGGTGCTATCCTATCTAAGATGTTGAGAGATGTTGAATTAAATAATTCAACTGCATCATCAAGGGGAATGATTTTTAATGGTGCCCAGTTGGTATGCTGTAAAATTTTGTTTAGGGTTTCCGGAGAGAATTGGGATACGTCTCTAGTTTGTTTTAAGGGTCTATGTTATAACAGCAAATGATCAAAAGATCGAATGCTGTTATATCGACCACAAAAGAACGAAAACAAAAAAGTGCGAACCCAGGAAAAAAATTTGCTGTTCCCAAAAAAAAAAAAAAAACACACTAAGCACTATTTTAAGCAGGGGCGTTTGCCCCCACACCCTCCCACTTAAATATACCAACTCCGAGATTGCACTACAGTGCCGAAAACGGCAAAGTGATGGAAGTGGCCAAGCGACGTCTTTCCCTGGGAAAGAATTTGCTTAAAATCCGCTTCATCATTTTGCGTTTTTGACATTTACAGTTTGACCAAGATGCATTCGACATAATGCATCTTCGGTCTTCTGACAGCAACCCTGTTTTAATTGGTGGTTACTAACAGTTGTGGAAGTGTTATTATAGCGAAGGCTGATAAGTGGTCACTGATGCTGCTTGGTAATTTTCTAAAGGTGGAGATCTTATTTGGATCAGATACAAGGATCCAATCTAAGATTGAGCCTTGGTTCTTTTTGTTATTGGGCCTAATTATATCAGAGATATGCTAGGTGTAGTTGAATAGGTTGATGCTAGTTTGGGGGTTTTGGTTAATAATATCTAACCAATTAATGTTTACATCCCCTAGGATGATTGTTTCATTTTGAATAATTTTGGATGACCAAGCTAGAATTTCCTCTAGAATGGGAATGTTGTCACCTGGGAGAATGTATATGATGCAGAGGGTTTTATAGTTATTTAGTTTTAGAAGGGTTACTAAAGGTTCTGCTGAGGAGAACTGTGGAATGGGTTTAGTGAAAGGGACTATGCTGTAGATATTTGGGCATATCATGGTGACACCATCACCTTTTCTATGTGGTCTGTCATTCCTGTGGCATGTATAGTTGGGGGTAGGAATTCTGTGTTGTTGATGAATGGTATGAGCCAAGTCTCAGTTATGGCAGTGAAATCAGGTTTGTTTTTGGTGTAACCGTGCATGGAAGTGGGGAAGTTTATTTCTAATGCTTTGTAGATTGATGGTAGTGAAGTTTAAGGATTTTATGGAGTTGGGTTAGTTGTGCATTTCGGACTGTGTCCTGGGTTTGGCTGTATGTCTCCACATTTTATTAAGTTAGAAAGGATGGTTTGATTTATAGGGTGTTGTTGTTTTTTAGTTTTATGGTGGTAGTCTAGTTTAGGATAATTATAGTGGACTTTGTGTAGATGGAGGATTTTTACTTTAGCTTATAGAATTATGTCTGGAGAAAATAAGGTAGATCCTATTGTGGAATAACATGGATGTTGAGTGTGATGGTTTGAAAGGTATGTGGGTTGTGTGATATGATGTAAGGTGGAGGAGTAGATAGAAATGAATGGAGATAGTTAGGATTATGATTTTAGTGTAGAGAGGCATAGTGGTAGAGTGGAATAATGAGATAGGAGATAAATTTGTAGGAGTAGAAAGAATGGGTTACAGATTGAGTTTAGAGATATATAATGAGTTTGGATATGGGTTAAAGACTGAGTTTAGAGATATATAGTGAGTTTGGAAGTAGGGGACAGGGAGAAGTGGTAGGGTATAGATGTGGTATTTTGGTAGGAAGGAGGTAGAAGAAGAAACTGAAAAAGAAAGTGGTAGAGAGGATATTTGGGTAGTATCATTTAATAACAGAGACAGTGTTGGAAAGTATTGGAAGAGGGGCAAGAAGGGATAGGAACTGTTGGACAGTATTGGACAGTGTTGGAAGAGGAGCAAGAAGGGATAAGAGTATGTAAGGAGAATAGACAGATGAGGGTGGTTGGGTTAAGAGAGGTGACTGGGTTTAGTAGGGGTGTGATAGTTTGTGTAGAGGGGTGGGTGGGGTTGAGATAGCTTATTGGTGGAGTTGAATGTAGAGGGTGGGGTTTAGTTAGGTATAAATTCAATGAAAGTGGGGGTGGGTGGGAATGGGGGTAGGGTAGGGGCGTGAGCCTGAGCACAGCGAGGGTGAATGGAGCAGGGCTAGCTCCAGTTAGTATGCATGCCAACAGAAACTATCAGCCGCTCTGACCCAAAATGGGTGGGGAGGCAATGCTTTTACTGCAGATGTAAGGTTATTCAGGGAAAAGCCAATGCAGATTTAAAAAATGCAAAGAGCAAAGGCTAATGCTGAGTATGGTCTGATGCACTCTCTTAATTACACAATGGTTGTTGGTTCTTTAATGTAGAAAATTAGCAGAGGCTATACATATTGTAACTGTTTAATGGCCTGCTAAAAGCTACATTCTTGCTGGAGGGGAATTGTATGGCTAAAGTTTGGGTCAGAAATGGGGTTTGGAATGCAAACTAGAAATGCAGGATATATGAGGAAGAGAAATGAGAAAAAGGGGAAGAGGGGAACAAGGGATAGTCAGCAGAGCAACTCTGATGGCATGCTCACCCTAGATAATACAAAAAACAATGGCTAGAGTAAGATCTTTAAAACAAGGCATATACTTAGAAGTTATTATCTCCCTATTTTGCTCAAAGACACAACAAACATGTTGCCTAGTACTCTTTTAGTGATACTATTGCCTGATATACTTACCTTAAACACATGCCTTAATTTGCAGTGGAATAGGTACCCTCACTCTGGCCCTGCCTCTACAACAAGGCTGCCACAGCTCCCACAGTTACTCTTACAGCTTGTTGCCCCCCAAAGTGTCCACACTCTCTGCCTATGCCTATTGCCTCAAGCATCAGCTGTAGCCTGTAGCATACACATCTGTATGTAAAAGTAGCTGCTACAGCCATACCTTCTGCAATGACGTAGTATCTTGACCCAGGGCATGTCCAATACAACATATCAGAAAGGACTTCTAATCTACATGAAGGCCTTATGTTCATTTGTTGCATGTCATTGGCTGATTATACTGTAAATCAGTGTTGGCTGCAATTAACATTTCACAACCACAGATTTGTTAACAGCTAATGGCCTGATAATGAGAACCATGTTAAAAAAGGCAAACAACTGGTTAGGGGAACCAGTGTGTATGAGACTTTCTTCAGACAATAAACACATTGCCAAAAACTTTATATATCTGCAAATATCAACAGAAGAGTATTGTACTCTATCAGGCATGTAACCTTTTTGTTTAAAATGATGCATATGTGTGAATATACTTATGGGGATTTCATAGAACTGTAATGTTGACATGTCATTGATCTCCAGATGTATTACACCTAAAGAGGATGTGCCGTACATCAAGGGTGGAATGTTTTTTTGTCAATGTGGCACACTGGTCTCATGGAAATGCCTCTTTATAGTGGTTGTAATACCACACTGCTATTTGTTTGGCACTATTGTTTTGACATTTTATCAGGGGGGGGGTTGCCCCTAGGAGACACACTACAATGGACTCCTGTGTTTGGTGTGTGATTGTACAGCAGTATCTGTCATGGCACACACAGGAATAGCTGACTATTGCTAGTATCTTAGTTGTATCCACATGGTTAGTATGTTTGCACACCGTGGAATATGACATGTGTAACCAAGCAGTGGATAATGCCAGTCATTCTGTTCTTGCTGTATCTCTACATAGTGTACATCCATGTATGTGATCCTGGCATGTGTTCTCATTTTGCTGTCTTTCAGGAAACATGTATGTCAGATGCCATGCCCCTTTTATGGATGCTGAGAATTATATCATGCTGGAAGGCCTCCATCAACATGAACTCCTACTGACCATGGGGAGGCAAAACAGGGAACAGCGGGCAGCACTGTGGGCTGACCTTGATCATGATGTTAATGTCATAGGTCACCAGAGCAGCACATATGAGCAGGCTCAACACATTGCCACAGATATGAATAATGTTGCATGCAGAAGAGCAGCAGATGTAGCCAGGGGTCATGGTGTCACCAGTGCAGGACCTGCAGTAGAACAACTGCTCTGAGCCATTGAGGAATTCCTGGAAACCTAGGAATACATGACAGCTCCCAGGCGTCCATCACACCATTTGTCATGGATGTAGATGTCACAGTTTCCACACCAGAGGAGAATCCAGGTAGGCTTAGTTTGATCAGCATTGGAATACTGTAGCATGCAGTTTGTTAGGATGTAGATAATTTTACATTTGTGTCAGGTGTTTGTTCTTTGGGGGAGGAGTTTAACTGCAATTTGAATCTCATGCACTGATTTTGACCAACATAACAATTAACAAAGTAACTATTGTAAATGTGAGATATATGGATGTATTGCCCTGTTATAGTACAACATGTGGTGGTGTTTACATTACGTCTTCCTCAACTTTTCACAGGTCCCTCAGGAATTGGACAAGGCTGTGTTCCTGCTCCTTGTTAGCACAATAATGTTTTGTTACAGATGTAGATGCACTGCAATGTATTCCCTAAAATGTCATCTCAGGCCTGTTGGCTGGATTGGTGTACTGTTGGCATGATTGTCAAATGCACAGATATTTTCTGACTATACACACTTTAGAGTCATACCTATGCCTTGTAGGTGTGACCACACTAATAGATGTGACAGTATTGTCAGGACATTAGGGATTGTCATATGTATCAACTGTGCAGAGTCCTCACAAATGTCAACAGTGTACTTTATTGTTGTTGACGAGATTACAGTGTAAAGAGCTTTTATTTACAACAAACTACAGATGTTTTTGGGCAAAGTAATGTCCTCATGTCCTTCTATTTGAAGTTGTGGTTTAATAGGTCTGTAATAGTGACAACAGTGTATACAGTTTTACATATATTGCAACATAATACTGAAGAGCATAACAGTGCAGGTATTAATGTACTGTTTTTCCCATTCTTAACACAGGTGACCAGGGGGGTTGGTCTCTGTCCCCTACACAACCTGATGTCAGTGTCTCTTCAGACTCTGATGATGATGGTGGCCAAAGTGAGGCACCAGTGGGGGTTTCAGGGGATGAATCTGTCCCAGAGGTTTACATCCCTCTTCTGCCCTCATTGTCACCACACACAGTCAGTATGCCTACACATACCCAGTCCCTGGAGGCCACAGATATTGGACAGTCAGAGGGTGGGGATATTGGACAGGTTAGTGTGGCAATTATGGCTCCATTAAGTGTAGACACTGACCATAGCCAGAGACCTGGTGAGGTTCCACACAGGCAGATTGATAGGAGCTGTTGTAGGAGGTCTGCTGTCCTTCCACCACCTGTTGCAGGTGTCTCATCACAAGTCACTTGGTGTATGTTTTGGGCAGCCATGGAGGCACTGGCATGTTCCGAAAGGAACTCCAGATGAATGCCAGGGTTATGGATGCAGCAAAGTCTGATCCATGACTGCCTCCACCTCATTGGTGATACTTTGGATCAGTTCACTGACACAATGGAAAGAAGGTAATCTGAAATAGATTGCAGAATATCTGTCTTGGAATGCATATTGTCCATGATGGAACATCTGATTGGAGTTGAGCGACAGACTCGTGGATGTAGGTCAGCAACTACATTTGTTGAGAGTTCACATGGCCATGCAAATCATGCTCCCGTAGTGGCAGTGCCAGTACATCCAGCTCTCCAGAGAGGAGCCACACCAAAACATGGCAGGCCATAGACTCATGGTCCTAGGCATTCCTGTGGATGACACAGTCTCAGCAGACAGCAGTCACCATCAGGTACTAGCACCACATCTGACTTTGGCCGTGGAGGTGCCATTGCAACTCCTGGCAGAACCAGTTCCCATGCTTGGGGTCGGAGACGGTGAACTGTCAGCTCTACCATGCATGGTACAAAGCTGTCTAATATACATGCATGTAGGGCTAGCACTGAGCTTGACTGTGTTCCCTCACACTCACACACCACTGTCAAATTCAGGTCACCTACAGACATACACGGCACATTTCCATGTTCTATCTTGCCTGCTTCCCTTCCTGACTCACACACATGATTTCAACATATTCGGTCAGCCTAGGCCTCCTGCACCCCCACACAACACCCTGTGCAAGTGATGATACCTCTGTCACATCCCTGTCATCCTCGTCATTGATGCAGGGAAATGAAGCTATGTGTCTGATGCACAGGGTGATTATATAGATTACTATGCAATTGTGTAATGTAGTGTTGTTTTGCCATGCCACTTGTACTGGCCACTGACATATACTGTATGCTGAGATCTGTAATGAGTAAGCCACATAATTTTGTGTACCTTATATTGTATGATGTTGTGCTGGCTATATACTTACACAGTGAAAGGTGTGTCATGGACCTGTTTATGCTTCAGTTTCAGGAGTCTGTAGGGAACACCTATGGATAGATAGCAGAAGTTAACCCATAGATGTCGCAGCACAGTATGGAATGTCAGCACAGAAGACATATGTCTCCAGCAAGGTACAGCACTATAGGTGCATGGCTCCATAGGGTCATATGTATATAACAGGCTAACAAGGACAATGGTGTCATGTAGCCTACTCATGCATCCCTAATCTATGAAACAGTCTGATACCCTTGATAAGTGTCACCAGGGTTTCTGGAACTAACACATGTACAAGCTGTGGTGATGGAGATGACCCATCTACAAATTTCCAGTGTCCATTACAGACATCTGTCCTACACCAGTTATAATTGTCTTGTTCTGCATCCCACTGTATAACTTGTACATGATGTGCATTACAGGAGACGTGCTTCACATGCATGGGGATCCTATTACATATATGGTGTGGTGTCTGCGTTACATACCTGTCTCTCCAGCATATACTATTTATACCACAGTGACAGTGTAGGTGTGTCAAACAGGTAATACATATGTTAGTTCTGTCTTAGATAAGCAGAAGGTACAGAGTGGGATCTGACACCTCCTGTATGGCAGCCATACACATCCCCTCCAAAGCATGTAGGAGATAGACTACATATGTATAGTCTTGACACGGACTGCATAAGACATGTTATCTGCAATGTGTATTGGTTCAAAAGGGACTTTTCATAAG
>NC_056743.1:1860741808-1860757585 GCF_019279795.1 Protopterus annectens | reverse complement strand
GTTATGAAGAAACATACTGCAGGAGTAGTAGAAGTTTATAATGGACGGGGGAAAAGTGGTGGGCTGATTTGGTAGGGTATCTGACAATAGTTATGATAAAAGTAAATCAGATTTCTGTGCTGGATGGAGAGAAGGTGGAGCACTGTGAGCTCTTGGAAGATGTATTAGTAAGAGGACAGTGTTTTGGCTGATAGAAGTTTGTTTTGATTGTATTTTTTATGCTGGGTGGGATTTGATTGGGTAAAAATGTAATCATTTGAGGGAGAGTAGGAACAGGGTTGGAGAGCGGAGCAGTGGTATCCCACCTGGATGTTTCACATTATCACCCAATAATCACCAAAAACAATCAAGGTTTGAAATTTACAATTCATTATCCACTTTTACTGTTTTTTACTTGCACAAATAAAGAAGACACACTGGAGGAAGTTGACTACTTTAGTGACTTATCATTTAGATGCTTAACAGTTGCTTATGTGTTTGCATTAATCCTGAAGAGGAATGTCGAGTTATCTTAAAATAACAAAAAATGGGGATGAGACAGCCAAGGAGTATAATACAAAGGGATTAAATAGACCCTCACATTAAAAGGAAGTTGGTGGAGAGAAAGAGATGTTGTTAGGGAGGGTTAAGTAACTGTCAAATTGAATGCAGAGAGTTGTCACATGTGAACATAACACCAAAGCATTTCTATAGTCATATCTATGGCAAGAACCCCAGAGTGAAAAAAGTGCAAAATAATCAGGGATGGAAATCTCATCCATCTTAGTAAATGAGGGAAGGAATTCCCCAGCCAACTTACTAAAAATAATATTTTGAAAGATGAGGTTCTGAGGAGTGTTTCTTCTTGAGTAAGTATCTGTAAAATAATGAGTTCAAAGCTAGAGTCGTGTGCAATGGTTTTCAGGACCACAATATAGAAAGATAACGCAATACAGAGAAATTGTACAAATAACGATGTCAGTAAAATTATAAGAATAAAAGAATATAGGGTAACAGATATTATTTTCTTTTTTTTTTTTTGCCATTTGCAAGAAAATTTCATAAATATTGTTGATTGTCAAATGAAAAATCAAAGATCAGTGCAGCCAAGGTTCAGTTAAGGTTCCTTTATTCTTGTACAAGGAGACAAAAATGCAGTTCAGAAAGTTTGTCTGACATTATACAGGAAATACTTCATTATTATAATGTTCTGTAAGCCATTGCCCTCTAAGCTGACGTAGTCAAATACAACTCTTAGCATTGTTCTAAAACAGGTGTTTACTAAGTTTTTCTGCTGATATAGCAATTATAAATGTTCCCATGAGAAAGTTTTCTCAAAAACAACGTGGCCTTGCTGACCACCGGTCTGTAATGATTTGATGTTACAATTCGTGATTCCTTCTTACTTCGAGCACAAAGCATATACTGATTGCAGTCTATAGTTTATCTAATTCCTCTACAGCTGCAGTGTTCTTTCGACACAAATAAGGTTACTTGCCTAAGTCTAATAACATTTTAGAATACTTCTTTGTTCTCTTTCCTTAATGCTAGCAAAATCATCTGTTTCTCAGTGTCTGAACAAGGTCATTCACTGAGCTGATGAAAACCAAAGACAGAAAGTACATACAATTATACTCAAGCCTGTAACAGAATAAATGTGTTAACCCTTTTGGGCTTCTAAGGCAGCAAGCATAATGCTAATACATATATGAATACATATTTTACTATATATGTGAATACATATTTTTCTAACATTTCCCCCTATTAACACTTTTTATTCTGTTCAAAAGCATAAACAGTTAGTTTCTTCTCCTAACCTCTTCCGCTTGGGATTTGTGGTTAGGTGAGTCATTTAGTTTAAACTTCTGAAAGCATTTCACTTTCCAATAATTTATCAACCTCAGAGTTTTGATACAAGGTTTCAGATACTGACATGTCTATCAATTCTTTAATCAGTTTTTTCATGCAGGGTATGCCACAACATGCACACACTCCCAACAGGAGTATCCCGACACAGACAGCTATTAATATGTTTATTATAAGGGTACTCCACCCCCCAAACAGATTCTGGAAAAAGTCCGTCAGTGGGTTGGGGCCTGGTTTGGTCATGGCTGACACTTGCTGTATCACCTCAAGGTGGTCGTCGATCTCATGCTGATAATCAGGGATGTATGCACAACATTCTTCTTTGATTAAAGCGCAAGTACCACCTCTCGCCGCAAGGGTGAAGTCGAGAGCCATACGATTTTGGAGCACTACAGTTCTCATAGCATTCAGTTCATCAGTTATCAATTCAAGAGCAGAAAAAGTTGCATTACTCATTACTTCGAGACGTTTGGACAGTTTTCGCAGTTCCCAAATTGATTTTGCCGCTCCATATGCTGGTAATATGCCTGCCTATGATATGACAGCATCACTCAAGTCCATGTGCATCAGCTTGATACCCATGGTATGATGGTCTTTCCAGCCTGCCTTGATTCATCCCATTGGATTCTCAGGCTTTCTGACAGGTTTCTTGGCCACATCTCGGGTATTTTGAATATTTCCCTGAGGCAAAACTGCAGTGTGTCGTATGGCCGGAACCAGGTACCCCAAAAAACAACTGCTGGACCAATTCTCAGGTAACCATTTATATGCTTTCTTACCACACAGAAAATAACAGTCCTCTACCTTAGTAGTTACTTTCCTATGAAATGGCTGCCCTGCATGAAACATTTTCCTATCTATTATAGACAGTTGCTTAAAAAGAATAGGATTATGATGCACATCACCAATAGTCTTATGCATGGACTCTAGAAATGAGTCATAATTTGAGTTACAAACTGTATCTATTTTGTTTGTTTTGGTATAACATTTGTAATGTACAGTCACCTTGCACCTGCTCCAACCTACTTGGATTGTGTCATTCTTGTAAGAACATACAATTCCCTTTTGTGTCACAGGCAAATACAGTGCTACCTTATCATACGCTTTGATTGCCACTGTCTCATAAACCAAGTTTTCCCGGGTCTCATTGGCCTCTAGGGGCACTGCAGTCATTAACCCCGTATGCTGTTGGTATGGCTGTGCAAATCCAGCAATTCGAAACATTAAAGGTCTCAGCATACACACGTGTAATTGCCTGATAAGTGTTAAAGTTCGGGTGCCAGTCTATGGGTGACTCATCACGTTTATTCAGTTCAGCCGGGAAAAGGATGGGCCACAGCAAAAAGATTGTTGTCATCAGTACAATTAACAGGATAACCATGCAATACTTCTGGGGTTGTTCTGCATTCCTGTTTGCTCTAAACTTTGTCATGTTTTTAGTCTTTCTGTGTAACAGCAAGATTTTTATCTAGTTCAAAGTTTTTGCAAAGTTTGCAGTGTGTCAAATGGATCCAAGAGGCTTTCTCACCAATCTTGACTTCTGTGGGTGTCGACAAGAGGACCTGGTAAGGTCCCTCCCACTTTGGCGAATTCCAGGCTTTCTTCTTAACTATCTTCACCCAGACCCAGTCGCCTGGTGTTACTGTCACTTCCAATGGTTGATTCGGCTCTTTACCTGAAACAGAAAAGTGCAAAAGATGTTTTGAATGCAACATACGACCCATATATCCTGCCAGTGTACCATCTGCTTCCTGTTCTGCGGGCATGAGAGATTTCCACTGAGGGATATAATATGCCCTCCCAAATATTATTTCAAATGGAGTTAATCCTTTCGCATTTGGAACCGTTCTCATGCTCAACAGTGCCAGGGGCAGACAGCACACCCAATTCTTTTGTGTCTCTGACATCAATTTCCTAAGCTTATTCTTTAAAATCCCATTGTGTCTTTCTACCAGCCCTGCAGATTGAGGGTGGTATGCACAGTGATTTTTTAAAGAGATCCCAAAATATTTGCCCAACTGCTGTATGGTTTGATTTACAAAATGTATGCCATTGTCACTGTAGATCCTTTCCGGTATACCAAATCTAGGAATAATTTCTTTAACCAGAACCTTTGCAACTGTAGCTGCATCTGGATTTTTAGTCGGAAAGGCTTCCACCCATTTAGAAAACATATCCACAATGACAAGGCAGTAATGTTTATTTTCACATTTATTCAATTCTATGAAATCCATACAAATAGTATGAAATGGATACGGTGGTGTAGGGAAACTCCCTTGCTTGGGCTTTAACGCCCCTTGTGCATGATTTTTGTTACAAGTGTGGCATGATAAACAGAATTTTTTTGCATAGTTTATGAAATCGTATGTAGTGAATACCTGGTTAACTAACTGTAACATCCCCCCTGTTGAGACATGGCATTGCCCATGGCTCAACAAAGCTGCGTAGCTAAACAAATTAGATGGCAATATTGGTTTTCCTTCTTTGGAGATGTACAGTCCCTCCTTGAGGAGTGCTCCTCGTCTTACCCACTTTTGTTTTTCAGCTCGTGTAGTAAGTGTCTGCATTGTTTTTAACATTTCTAAGTCTAAAATCTCAGAAGGTTGTAATTTCTCATTCAAAAGAAATGCTTCTGAGGCTGCTTGCTTTGTAGCTGTGTCAGCTCTCGCATTTCCTCTTGAAATCCTATCTTGTTGCTTGGTATGAGCTATGCATTTACAAATAGCTACTTTCTGAGGTAACTGAATTGATTCTAACAAATCTAAAATAAACTGTGCATGATTAATCGGTTTGCCAGTAGATGTCACCATTCCTCAATTTTTCCACTGTTGCGCAAAAACATGTACAGTAGAAAAAGCATACTGACTGTCTGTAAAAATGTTCACTCATTTACCCTTTGCTAAGGTGCATGCCCATGTCAAGGCAATCAATTCTGCTGCTTGTGCAGATAAGCTGTGTGGTAAAGATTTTGCTTCTATAATTTCAGTATCAGAAACTACTGTCTATCCTGTCAGGTTCTGTCCTGTAGGACCCTTTCTGCATGAGCCGTCCACGTAATATGTCACCTCGGCGTCATCCAAGGGAACATCCGTGAGGTCTGTTCTGGGTAGTGTCTTTTGCTCAATTACCTGCAGGCAGCTGTGTGGTGTGCCATCTGCAGGAGATGGGAGCAAGGCAGATGGATTCAAAGTTGTACAACATTCAATTGTCATGTGAGGTTGGCTCAACAATATAGTCATACAGGATAGATGCCTAGCAGGGAAAATATATGCTACCTTCTCTTGCAGTAAAATAATTGCGACTGCATGAGGCACTTTCAATGTGAGAGGGTGGAATAATACTACAGAGGCCGAAGCCTGTACCGCCATTGCGACTGCAACTACTGCTTGTACACAGTGAGGTAAAGACCGTGCCACTGGGTCCAGTTGTGATGAATAGTAAGCAATGGGGCGTTGCTTGTCCCCATGCTGCTGCGTCAACACTGACGTCATATAGCCTTGCTTACAATCTACAGTTTGGAAAAAACGTTTATGATAGTTTGGTAATCCTAAGACTAATGAAGATGCTATCAACTGTTTTAGCTTACAAAAAGCTAATTCTGCTTCTGGTGTCCATTGTATTAAATCTTGTGCTGCCATAGGCTTCTGAAAAATCAGGTTGGTTAACAGTGCGGATTCTGAAGCATAGTTTGGGATCCAGCTCCAACAAAAATTAGTCGTACCAAGAAAGGACATCATTTCCTTCTTGGTTGTGGGTTTTGGTGCTTGTAAGATCGCTATTTTTCTGTCTTCATCTAATGTCCTACCCCCGTTGGATATTACATATCCAAGGTATTTGACTTGTTTTTTCCAAAGCTGCAATTTAGCTTTGCTTACTTTGTGTCCTTCAGCGGCTAAGAATTTCAATAATGCTATAGTGTCTTCCTTACAATCAGGCTGGGTGGGGACTGCCAGCAGGATGTCATCGACATAAAGTAAAATCTGACTACCTTTCGGTGGGGTGAACCCTGTCAAGTTTGCCATCTCCTGTGAGAATATCATTGGACTTTCAAAATATCCCTGTGGTAGTCACGTATATGTATATCGTTTTCCCTGAAATGTAAATGCAAACAAATACTGGCTGTCAGGGTGTATCAGTATTGAAAAGAACGTATTGCTAATATCTACCACAGAAAAATATTTTTGTTGAGGTTTTAAATCGTTCAGTAGGGTGTGTGGATCTGGCACCGTAGGTGCCCTTGATATTACTGCATCATTCACAGCTTGCAAATCTTGGACCATACGCCATTCTCCATTTGCTTTCTTAACCGGAAATAAGGGTGTGTTACATGGTGAATCAGGAGATTCCACCAGTATCCCTTCCTTAAGTAAAGCTGCTATGATAGGTTTAATACCTGCCTCTGCATCTTTTCTTAAGGGGTACTGCCTTTTCCGTGGTCTAAACGCTGACTTTGGTGTAATGGTAACTGGTCCTGCTGTACGAATAAGTCCTACATCTGATTTTCCTGTTGACCAGAGTCTCTGGTATGTCTAATAAAGTGTTTTCTTCCTCTTCTAATAAGAGTGCTTCTCAGCTGTTCTCGCTTGACTGCAAGTGTACAGCTGGGTGTGTTTGTGTTATCCAATTCAGTTTTTGTCTTTGTAGTCCCTGTTCTGACAGTTCTGATTCTGTCTGCTTTTCCCATTTTGTGACTTTTTCTCCTAGGTCTGCCCATTTCATACTCTTGTCCTTAGTTAAACTAACATGTGGTAATCGATTTGATTTATACAGTGCAAAAAACTCCTGGGGCAATGAGCAGTTAACTACACTGTTTCCTTTTATGTCCCAGTACAGATTACGCAATACTAATCTGTTTGCACAGTTTTTAAACAATTCTTGCTCATATTCCTTGTCAGGTCCTGGTGTATTACAATAATACAGAGTACAATGCAACAGGTGTTGTATGTCGATGCAAGGGGAGGGGAACTTATTGATAGCCACATTCATTAACTCTTTGGTTATTGCTCCAGGACCGGTCATAACCAGGACCTGGCTGTACCAATAAAATGCTTCACCATCCGACTGCACTGCAAAGGTATTGATTTGTCGCTGTGCTTCCATACCCTGCATGGTTGGAACTACTGCTATGCCAAATAGTTGCATAAGGTCTCTGCCGAAAAGGTTCACTGGACATTTTGCAGAAACAACAATTTTACTTTTCTGGGTTAACCCTGAAACAGGATCTGTTATTGCAATATTATGGGAGAGAGGCTCCCGATACAGCTGCCCATTTTCTGCTTTCACTAATATGTAATCATGTGACTCTGAATTCTCCGGTAGTTTGGAGGGGTGTACCAGGGTTCGT
The DNA here is from genome assembly GCF_019279795.1 of Protopterus annectens. Taxonomy (NCBI): domain Eukaryota; kingdom Metazoa; phylum Chordata; order Ceratodontiformes; family Protopteridae; genus Protopterus; species Protopterus annectens. Next base: position 1,860,750,396 of record NC_056743.1, on the reverse strand, counting down.
GATGCCCCTGAATCACACAGAAATTTGACTTCCCTCCCTTCTACCAGGAGTGTAACTTCTGGTTTCGAGTCTGCCAAATAGAGCTCCAAGCTCAATATGGCTAAGTCTAATATTTCATTTTCTTTACTATCGGTAGCTTCCTGCACTTCCTCCATTTCTCCTATCACATCCTCTACCCTGTCTGTCACATTCTCGTTTGTCCTTTCTCCGTCATTCTTATCTAGTGATTCTTGACTATCATATAGTCAGTCCTCACCCTCTTCATTTTTATCCTCCATTGCTGTCTTCTTATTTTTCTTGCAATCCTTTTTACCGCATTTGAAACATTCACCCCTTTTCTTTTGCCCTTCAAAGTCCTCTGATCGCTGATCAGATTGTTTGTTTCCCTGGGCATTTTTCTTGCCCTTCTTCCCGGACTGTACTAAATAAACTTCTCCATCTTCTACAGCGAATACGTGGGCTTTCTTTTTCTTTTTGTTATTAAAATGCCTTTCGGCATGCCTAGCATATTCAAGCAGTGACTGCAGTCTGCTTGTGCGATGATCTACCATGTGCTTCGTAATGAAACTACTTATGGGTGCAATACTGCCTTTTAAAAATGCATTCTTTCACTGCTGCTCATATGGGGAATCATGTGTTTGGTCTTCAGGTACCTGCATACCACAATGGTTATTAAAACATTCTAGTAATCTTGCATAATATCTATCAACAGTTTCACCTTCTTGTTGGATGCATTGATTAATGCAAGTCCAGTCTGCCCTAGGCTTCCATTTCTCAGAGATTCAGTCCATTAGACCTTTCACTCTGTTGTCTAACACTGCACTGCTATGTGGGAGGGGCTTGAGTGCAGCGTCACGGGGATTCCAGTCGGCACCAACCATGTGCCAATCTGGACCTATTATTTGTGTGACTATTTTTTCTACTTCCTCCCTGTTTAAGTGATAACTTAACCTCATGCCTTGTAAGTCTTCTATAAACTTTCTAAAATTAACTTTTGGATGGGGAATTCCCTCTGTGGCTTTCTGGATATCTTCCGGTGTCCACGGTCTGTATACTAGGAGAGTTGGGTCCTGTCCTTCTTGTCCTGCCTGTGGGTTTGGTACTTTTATGAGTGGACACATCTCCTCTTCACTCATGGCCTGCGATTCTCTATTTGTCTGATACAATTAAATTCTCTCCCTTTCCTTATGTGTTCGAAGCCTGGTATCAATGGGATCTCTAACAAATGGTTCTGCTTTTGTAACACTTCCACCTGACGGAACAGCAGGGTATCTCGGGGGTGGACCTGCCTGTTCACTCACATCATATTCCGGTAGTGGAGGCAGAGGGGCCGATGCTACTACTAAGTTATTATCTTCCTTATCCAAAAATAATGCCTTTGAATTCTTATTAATTTGCTCCCTTCGGTTCGCTTCCTCAATCCAACTATGTGCCTGAGGAATTCCTAATTTGCGCTCTCTTTTTACCTGTCCTTTGGAAACAGTTTTGAGTTGTTTTAAAAGTTTGATAAGTGAGGATTTTTCTAGTTTACCATCAAATTTGTATTTATCAACCCACTTCGTGTAATACTTAATGTTATCGGCTCGTTGCGATCGCATATATTCAGCGTCTTCGGTTAACGGCGGGTTCTGAGAAAGTTTTGTATACTTATTACCCATTTGTCCTATCCTTATGAATGTTATGTAACCCTTCTTATTTTTAACGTGGTACCACGAAGATTTTATAGTCCCTTCAGACTACCTGCCTACTTATTCTGTTTCCCTAATCTATGACAAGATAGCAATTTTTCTGTCCCTGGATTTACACAAAAATCCTGACTGAACAAATACAATCAAGTCCCTGATCCAAAACAGAAAAAAGTAGTATCACCTTACCTGAACCTCAGCAATTGATCAGCCCGGTCTGGTTGAAACCTGCCCATCAGCCGCAGATCAGAAAGTGGCCGGCCTCTGTTTATACGACAATTCAGTCGGAGGTCTTTTCGACTAAAAAGAACCATTTTGTTAACTTCTTCCATACGGATTCGAGCCACCAAGCCTGTCTGATCCGGGATAACCGAGAGGTTTCTGGTCAACGGAGGACCAACTTGTCAAATGAAAAATCAAAGATCAGTGCAGCCAAGGTTCAGTTAAGGTTCCTTTATTCTTCTACAAGGAGACAAAAATGCAGTTCAGAAAGTTTGTCTGACATTATACAGGAAATACTTCATTATTATAATGTCCTGTAAGCCATTGCCTTCTAAGCTGACTTAGTCAAATACAACTCTTAGCATTGTTCTAAAACAGGTGTTTACTAAGTTTTTCTGCTGATATAGCAATTATAAATGTTCCCATGAGAAAGTTTTCTCATAAACAATGTGGCCACTGACCACTGGTCTGTAACGATTTGATGTTACAATTCATGATTCTTTCTTACTTCAAGCACAAAGCATATACTGATTGCAGTCTATAGTTTATCTAATTCCTCTACAGCTGCAGTGTTCTTTCGACACAAACAAGGTTACTTGCCTAAGTCTAATAACATTTTAGAATACTTCTTTGTTCTCTTTCCTTAATGCTAGCAAAATCATCTGTTTCTCAGTGTGTGAATAAGGCCATTCACTGAGCTGATCAAAACCAAAGACAGACCCCGGGATTCATGAAGCTTGCGCCAGGCGCACGCATAGCGTAGGCGTTATAATGCCAAATATGGCCGACGAGCGATTCAGGTATGATCCAATTCCACGTGCACTACTGGCGTATGCCAGATCTACGCCCCCGGCGTAGGTATGCAAATCACCCCATGTGCAGTGTCGCACCATGCAAATGAAGGCATATAGCAATTCATGAAGTGGTGCAGGCATAGCGTAAGCCCAAGGAAATGTAAACCAAAAAACACAGTTTATATTTTCCCAAACAGATCATCGGAGCTATGGAAGACAGCCAGACCCAGTTATCACAACATTAACATATGCCAATGGCGAAATACACAGCCAATGGCATAAGAAAAGATGCACAACACATAAATAACAACATTTAATGTCATGTCCACAGTAATGCACAGCAGAACTGCAGGGCATGTGTGCGGAAGCTGTAACATAAAGAAATAATATAAAAATGTCATAAAATCGCAACGTAATAGAAATCAGGTTTACAGCATAATACACAATGGTAGGCATGGAACACCACAACCAAGGTGCAAGGGTTGCTAAGGGCTTGCGATAGTGTTCGGCATGGTAACTATGAATTAGTAGTCAATGCCATGCAAATGAGGCAGATAATACTGAATCGCAAATGTCCCGCCGGAGGAAGGTTGTACCATACGGCGCAGCGGTATAACACAGAGGAGTGGCTCAGAGGAGATACATGACATCAGCAGAGGGGTGTGCCACCGTAGCACTAAGTACATTGGAGCATTGCAAATCTGGCCTGTCCATTGCTAAGCAAAGCTGCAGGATAGGGGTGGGGAGAAATTGTTTAGCTGAGAGCACACATGGTGGCCAAAAGCGCATGTGTACGAGGATGAAAACGTGCCCGAAACCCAGTAATCGGACGCACGCGCCGCAAACAATAGCAGAAACAGGAAGGTCAGGGGAAGAAAAGAAGGAAATGCAGAAGTAGGGTAATTGGAGTACTAATGAGCAATCAACACCAATCAACCCACGAAGGCCAATCGACGGCAGCTGACAAGTCCGAAAACTGCAAAACAGGATAGGGGAGGCACGTGAATGCAAAAAAAGGAGGGGAGGTATTGGATTGCAAAGATAGGAGACCTGACACAGCAGAGCAAAGCAAACCGACAGCAGACCGGCAGTAGCACACATAACGCAAGATACGCCAGGTCCAGGAAAGTACAAATGAAAGTAGGCTGCAGGATGCACGCCAGAAAATGGTAGGTGCAATGCGCAGAAATGTAAAGAGAAGGTCAAGAGGTAGTCCATGGAAGGAAAATGTAATTCAACACCAAAGGCACCACAATAGTAGTTCCTGCAGTAAAACACATAACATAACCTGTAGCTACGAACATACATACACACCCTATGACATCATCGGTGTTCACAGCACAATAGTATAAAGTGTGAAAGCACACAACACACACCTGTGTATTCCCAAACACCGCACCATAGGTGTAAACACATGGGGAACTTTTAAAATGTACATGTTGGGAGCTGCCATAGCTGTGATTCATCAGCATGTGTTAGAGACTGACGGTGTTGTGGAGGATGATGCCGACAACCACCGCAGGCCTCGGAGGAGAAGGAGAGTGTTCAGACCAAGGGTAACCTACCAGGGGCTACATGACCTGGAGATAGTAGAGCGTCACAGGGTGGACAGGGACATCTTACAGCAAATAGTGGAGCTGTGCCGGCCACGCCTGAGAACCAGAAACAACAGAGGGGAACCCATACCAGTGGACACGAAGGTATGTGTAAGCCTGCGAATACTGGCCACAGGTACCTTTCAAAGGCCAACTGGAGATATAATGGGCATCTCACAGGCATCAGCATCCAGGGTACTACACCAGTTCCTGGATGCCATGTTACCACATGCCAATGAGCAGATATACTTCCCCAGAATTCAGGAGGAGTAGGCCAGCAATATGCGCCACTTCCACCGTGTGGCACAATACCCAGAGGTACTGGGTGCGATAGACTGCACGCACATACAAATCAAGTCACTACCCAGTGAGCAGGGTAGGCGCTACATAAACCGCAAGGGATTCCACTCCATCAACTGCCAGGTCATGTGCAATGCCCAGGGCATTATCATGGATGTCTGTGCTGGCAGCCCTGGAAGCTACCATGACTCCCATATCTGGCATGCCTCACAGCTGTATCAGGTATTTGTCAGGGGGGACATCCCACATGGCCATCTCATGGGGGTTGCTGGCTATGCACTGGAGCTGTGGATGATGACTCCCATCAGAAATGCACACACACCCATGCAAGAACGCCATAATGACGCACACGCACAAACCAGAATCATCATAGAGCGTGTGTTCGGGATGCTGAAATCATGGTTCCAGTGCTTGGATACATCTGGTGGAGCCTTGCAATACTCTCCAGGCACGTGTGCCCACATCGTCATAGTATGTGCCATGCTACATAATATGATCCTGCGGAAGCAGCTGCAGCAGGGACAAAATGGTGAAGGCCCACATAGCCCACCGCAATTGCAAAGGCCAGTACAGGCACAGAGGGATTCAGACCATGAACACACTGTGCCAGCCCCAGTAGGCAGACGGAGGTGTGCCCAATATGCCTACACCTTGGCAAAGAGGGAACGTATAGCACATACTCTGACCATGTAGGCCCCTACGGACTGACACCTCTCCACCTGCACACACAGTAAAATGGATGGCACACAAACATGACCACCTGTAAATTGTAATGTATAGGTGGCCCAATGTGTGACTCCTACATAGGCAGCCCTCAAACATTGTAAACACAACAGCTAGTGGAACACGGAATGCCAACACCTGAACAGTACATGAGTCTTACAGCATATGGTGGTGCTGTGTGCCTGTCACGTTCCCCGCCCGATATATATATATATATATATATATATATAGATATATATATATATAGATATATATATATATATATATATATATATATATATATATATATATATATATATATATATATATATGTACACATATGCATATATATAATACAGATGGAAAGGGCAATAGAGGGATATATGGTGATATAGATGGATTCAGCGATATCTGCAAATAGAATAGATAGTTCAACGACATTCATAACATCTTGGAGGTACAAATAAATAGGATACCACCAGCCATGGAATGTGTAACATACCGACATGCGTAACCACGAGGCTGAAAGACTGATAGAACACGGTACTGGAACAGTACATCCGCGAGTAATAGTATGATGATATGAAGGGACACTTAGTCACCGCTGCCAGTGTCGCGGTCCACGTAGGTACTGTGTTCAACTGTGTCTGTGAGTGCCGTAGTCTGTGTAAGTGTGCGTTGAGGGTGCCGTGTGCGTGTCTGTGTGACTGTAATGTGTGTGTGTGTCCACAACATGTGTATGTTGGTGCCAAGTCAGAGGCAGATCTGTATAGTAGGTGTGGGTATAGCTAGCCATAGGCATACAGTTACTACCTGTACCACAGTAGGAGGGACATCCCCACCCTGGGCAGGTGTGTCCTGACATAAAACAGTACAAAGGGCAAATGTCCGAGATGGTAGGACATAAATATGTCCCATATATAATGTAACAGTCGTATTTAATAGTTATGCCTGTATGTAAGAAACTTAAATGTTACATGCAATATGATAAGTAGCCAAAGTCACACAACAATAGGTATGTAGTGAGGATAAAAGTATGTGCTACCTGTGTACTGACTGTGGCTACGTGTTGGCCTGTAAACACCGCTTTGTGTCCCGCAAGTGTCCAACAATGACCGTATGAAAAGGTGGCAACCCATGGCAAACAGGCTCTTTTAACAACACAACCACAATGACTACAAATATCTGGGACAGAAATACAAGGGATAGCTGTCACTTACACATATCCCCTGATATATCGCTGCAGTTACGGAGGTATACAAGTAGCAAGCTCACCTGCAGATGAAATAGAAACCAATTAACAACGGCCCAACGTACAATCCCGTAACATAAGTCTACTGACTGTTAGCTCTCTAATTAGGGATGGAGCCCACACACATATATATGGATTATGTAGAAATGCAAGGCCCACAAACCGTATATGTTACGTACAACCACCGACATCCCCCACACTAGAAACTAAAGCAATACAAACTGTAATAGCATTACAAACATCCAGTCAGTCAATTACATCTGCAGAACCCTCAACATACCGTGTGAGAGACACAATTAAAGGCAACATGCAAAATTGCAGGCGTTGTATAATGGAACAAACAGCCGTGTTACAGGTTTTGATTGCAATACTCCGTTATCAGACGTCGGGATGACAGGTACACCCTCATGTTGAACCAAATACTCTATCTGTCACACACAATCCACGGGGGACATGAATCCAAACTATACTTGTTTCCATACATAGCAGTTGCAGTTACACATAACAAAACACAATACAGACCGTCTCCCCGAAGGTAGGGCAAATAGGCAACCAAGTGGAGAATCAATTATACCCACTGTCGCCGCATAATTGGTGAATGGAGTAGCTGCACAGCTGATATGCAGATAATTAGTCACTCAGGAACACCAATTGGCGGGAAGAATCCACATGTTTCAGGTATCGACGTATATAAGGATGACTTGCCAGACATTCAAACCGTATGCTCATACCGAATAACAGTTGAAACACTGTGAGAGATAGAAAGCAACGCCGTAACGACAACAAGGTATGTAGAACGCCCGATATGTAAGGTTATGTATAGCATGATCTTTATTAATTAGTTTTACTGTATGTATAGCCTGGTTTGCATTAATTAAACGTGTCCGCAATGCATAAAGTGGGGAAAGGTATTTATGTAGTGATGTCTTGCTGAGCATACTAACGCTTGTAGAATCTGTGCATCCAGCAGTGGGACACAAGGTACACAGCACAGACACCACAAGGGATGCTACATGAGGCCATTAAACAGAACAATGCCATACAACCCGCCGTCAGTGGTAGGGTATGTCCGACAAGGATGTGCCATAGCAGGGGATAGTATATGTTGATATACTGTCACAGCACGCATGTGTATGGGCATATAACGTTAATGACATATGTAAGGTGGTCCGGCTGAGCAAGTATGCTTTGCATTATGGGATACTATGTGAAATATCTGTAATGTATAGTATTATAGGTAGATATGACAGATATTCTACACAGCATAACAGGCATATCATGCATACCACAGGTATCGTCTATTGGTATGTACAATAACAGGATACATATGGCCTGTAGGTATGGGACATAGTAATAGCATGATAGCTAATCTAAATGGAAGGACTACCAAGTAACCATACACAAAGGACATGTAATAGCTGCACAGGTGCATAGTGGGGTACTATGCAGTCTGGCAAGTCCATGTGTAAGCACAGCTACAGTGTTCACACTAGTAGCACCTCTCCAGGGTAGTGTCCTGTGAAGAGCAGAGCCAGGTGTCACCTGCACCACTGCACAGTACAACCACTGCAGTGATCCCAGGCCTACATGTGTCTCCCAACCACCAAGGGAGGTATCACATGAACAGTGCTACTGAGTGTCCCTGCGTGATGTACTTAGGACTTATGTTCCACAGCATGGTGAGTGTCCGGTTTGGGAATGTAACCCAGAAGCACATCCCACTCATTGTGGCGTGTGTGCACATATCCATGAGCATGTTGCTCACAGTGGCCTCTGCTTATGTTGCGTATGAGGAGTATATCCATCAATAATGTTGTGGACATGGGCCCTGTCTGATCAGCAGAGGTCACCCCTGAGTGTGTAGTATGCAAATGTGTACAGATGTGGTGTCCGTAGTGCAGACGCATATTTAAACCATCGGAGCTCAGTAAATGTCATGGCGTGTTAATGTTGTGGCATGTAAAGCTGTAGCTGTTGTGTAAGGTTCACCCTAAATGGGGTGGTGTACCCTTGAATATGTGTAGATGTCTTGAGTTGG
>NC_056743.1:1860721046-1860741308 GCF_019279795.1 Protopterus annectens | reverse complement strand
GATGTAAAGCAAGACATAGGCAGGGGTGGTGTGTGTCTCAAACACATGTCAGCTATCTGTATGTGCATGACATTTGTGGACTTCACAGTGTGTGTGTGTGTGTATGTATGTATGGCTGTCTGGTGCATGGAGTGAGGATGTATGCTACCATAGAGAACAGATAGGACCCCTAACCCCTCAAGGTGATGCAATCTACTACCCTGTTGATGCCGTTGGTCTTAGGCATTACTGACTACCTGTACATGTTCATTCTCTGTGTCATGTCATGTGGGTGCACAGTACTGTAATGGTGATTACCACATAGACAGGGGTCCTCACCTCAACACTATCAAGTGTGTGTTATAGTGTTGTTGACCCCGTGAGTGTGGGCATGTTACTGTGTGTGTCTGTGTATGTCTGTGTGTGTTCTCATCCTGTAATGTGAAAGTGTATTACTGCTACACAGTGAGGCCTCATTCTATCAACTGGCCTCTACCCTTGACATCAGCTAGACAGCTGTGTAAACCCCCCGCACCATGTAACTGTACCTGTGATGTCACCCAGTATGGATGTCACGTCTCTAGCCACTGTTGCCTAGTACACAGCTCACATGATCCTGGATCAGTAGATCTGCAGACATCTTTGGAATGTCAGCCTTTCTAATAGTGAGGTTGAGGCTACGTATAGCATGCTGGTATTGCCATACATGCCTGTGAGTACTCCACATTTACACATGGGAAACTGCAAACACTGGTACTTAATGACACATGCAATTAGACCTTAAGGAAGGAAGCAGGGGCATCATTACCAACATGCTGTTACTGTTGTTACCAAGACACATACTGTGAACATACAACAATGCATTCTAACTGCAAACACTGTTAAGTAATGGCACATGCAATTAGACCTTAAGGAGTGAAGCAGGGCATCATTACCAACATGCTGTTACTGTTGTCACCAAGACACATACTGTGAACATAAAATAATGCATTCTAAACCTGTACTACATGGTATGTCTGCTGCGTGTCAACAGTACACAACAACTGTAATATACACTTATCTCATTATTCTGTTCACCCTGTGCATCAGACCATATGAGCATGTCCCTGCACCGATGGTGTGGATGACAGGGATGTGGTACAGGCATCATCATATGCAAAGGGTGATAATGCTTGTCAGGGGCCTAGGCTGCACCAGTGGATGACATCATGTGTGTGGGTTAGGGCCTATGATCTAAATGGACATGTGTGGTTGTTATGCATGTGGGTGTTGCAGTGCCCTACAGATATTTCTGGTGTGTGCATGTATGTGTGCACACAGTTCTGCCATGTGTCCGGCCTACACAGGGGTATTATTGACAGCTCCAAATTGTACAGACCAGGATTTACAGCTCACTGTGTCCAGCCACGGCCACGTGACCTGTGCCTGCTAGGGGTTGTACAGGCACTACCAGGCAGAGGTACAGATTGGGTACTGTCTGATGGCACATGCCCACTGGAACTGTGTCCCTGCTGGGACCATCCAGGGCCACGTCCACATGGCCTGCTGTGTCCTGGTGTGGACAGCGCAGCACCAGCTGCACTGCTGCTGCTACTGGCACTATGGGAGCAGGTATGTGAGGTAGCTCATTCACGTAGACCTGCACCAGGTGGTGTAGCTGGCATACGTCTACATGGCCTATGCCTCACTCCTACCAGATGTTCCAGCACAGACAGCTCACGCTCGTGGATTGCCATGCCACAGTCAAGGATTCCAACCATGTCACCCAATCACCTGTCCAAAACGTCAGCAATCTGCTGTTGAGCATTTGCCAATGCCTAGATGTTGTCATTTAAAAAATGGATAGCAGCCCTCTGAAGCCTCTGCTGTTCTCTGTTCTGCCACTCAGCATGTGCCTGTGCTGCCATTACAGTCTGAAACATGCGTCTGGTGACACCAGCGGCTGCACTCTGTCCTGCAGGTGCATGTTGGCCAGAGGTCCTCCTACGAGCAGCACTGGCCACATGCCTGTGTGGCACATCTGCAGTCATTTCACTGACACCATGGTGTGATGACACACCTTCCGTAGCCACCACACATTCCTGTTCCAAGCTAACACACACTAACTGTCCTTCCTCTATGGCCACTGGTGATGGGGTATGGGTTGGCATGAGAACTGTGTGCGGGGAAGAGGGGGATAAAGGTGGGATGGCAACCAATGGCACAGATTCAGCCCCTGACAACCCTGCCTGTACCTCAAGCATATGTTCATCACTGCTAGAGTCTGTGGGGACACTAACATCAGATGGACCGCAGGAGGGTAATGCACCTACATCACCTGTGAAGGCAAACAAAGACTCTACATTACAATAGAGACACACACACAGACACACACAGACACACACAGACACAGACCATGCATGTGATTTGACAGAAGGCATGCAGCATGCATGGGATACAGCAGACAGCATGCAGCTCAGACATTAATAGTGGTAGTTAGCATACATCCCTGGGTTGCACACAATAGCAAGCATGTGTCATAGCAGAAGCCATGCATTTCACACACTCATGGTAATAAGCATGCATCCCTGTGATACACCATGTGGACCAGCACAGGTTAACAGTACACATGGCTGATGTGTGGCATATGTCCTTGACATTAACATGTAGTATGACATGTAAATCTGCTGACATGTGCATTGACATGCATGCATGTTTGACACAATGGTATCCTGACACATGTACAGTGGTGTAATGGTGTCACATTGCAGTGTTGTCTGTATGCCCTACAGATAGAATGCACTTTTAGCAGATGTGCATGACCATTTAAGGGTAGTATGAGGCATCTATATTGCTATACAGTATGAAGTACAGACACATTGCCATTGCATGGAATCATGAGGAGTCTCTATTGCTATACAGTGTGGAATACACACACAGTGCATAACCATGACTGCGTGCATACACAATGCATAAATACTGTGGATTGTGACCCACGTCACTGAGGTGTATACACACTAAACCATGCTGTGTCATGTGTGACAGGTCACCAAAAGGCATATGGATGACACCCCTGCACAACTGCTAACATTTCTTAACTGCCTGGCAACCTTGTCCACACATGGCAGACTTGTCAATACACCATGTCCCACATGACATTTATGTACCAAACACACTAGGTGCACGGCTGACAGTGATGTCCAACAGCAGCAAGGGAAATGTACGGCATCTGTGTCCTGATGTGGTGTCTGTGTATGTATGTGGAAGCTGTACAGGTGACTACTGTCATGCTGTGACACAGTCATGATGTTCAACACATCTTATGTGGTCGAATTAAGTGACACCTCCACAAGCTGTGCACAGGCTTTTAGGATGTCCAGTCTTCCACATCTACTATATAACCATTCAGCAAAGGCTATAGTTGGACCATGTGTAGACAATGTGCAACAGGGTGTACACTCATACACATCACATCTACTGTGTGTTGCTACATGTCTCTGGCCATCCTCCATGGCCATGTGTGAACATGTGTTGGCCAAATGTTTGTGATGGCCATCTATCTCACATGTCTGTGTTGTCCCATATGAAATACACCCATAGATGTCAGATACTCCACTGTCCACAGGGTTATGCAGACAAAGGGTTGTATATTTGGTATGTGGGGTATGTTTTATGGGATAGTGAGACAATGTTGCAGCAGGACCACTACATGTCTGGGACATGTCAGATGGCACATCACAATGTGTGCACTCATTGCAGGGGCATATTCTACAATGGAGAATCGTGTGGGCTGCCCATATCCCAGCTCACTGTGTAGTACTGTTTGCGTACCCCACATGTGTTGTTCTGATGTATAGTACATATTCCTACATTGAACAACACCTCCACCATTGTATGCACAGCTTTCCACACATCTAGCAATGACAGTTACTGTGGTTTCATGTTGGTGTTTCATTTAGTTTGTATATATTGCACATGAGTAGCCAGTGTGATTGATGAAAGATGCGACCTGTATATCGTGAATGGACCATACATTATGTGTACATGTGTTAACTGGCCACATGGCGAATAAATCTGTGCATTAACATGCCTGATACTGATAACTGTCTTACCTGCAATGACCTGCTGTCTCTGCAGCATGCCAGAGGTACCTGTATAGGGGTGACACAGCAGTTTGATCATTATCCATGACTGTATGACAGCTACAGGGTGCACTGTGCATGTTAACACATTCACCAGTACAATAGCATATACTATGGAGTATGCACATGTGTGCATACACAGGGTAGCATACTATAGTATGCGGCATGTGTGTAAACATACCTTGCATATGATGTTACATTACATATTGTACAGTGAGACATGCAACTAAATGGGATATAATAGTTATATGTGCAGTAGTGACTTACCAGGCAACTCCAGGCTTGGTGGTTCAGAGACACCCACCTCCACGATGGCAGCTAGAGTTTGTGGATGCTGTTCTGATGGGGTCCCCAGACTGGCCAGTAGCTCCTCGGTAGGTGTGAGTGGGGGCTGGGTTGTTGGCCCACCACCTGTTCTACCTTGTTCCCTGATGATTGCATTGGCATGCTATTTCGCATGTTGGATCAGGTCCGTACAGTGTCTGCGCACCTGCTGGTAGGTGCGGTTATGGCCACCCACATCATTAACCCTCCTGCGAAGTTCCTGCCACAGGTCATCACGCTGCTGGGCATGCTGTGGCACATGGCTGAACAATACCTCATAGTTATCCCGGAGGTAAGGTATGAGGGCATCATCCTCCAAGCAGCTATATGCTGGCAGTCTTTATTGAGGCATTATCTGGAAGACATAATGATGGAGACAGGTCACAGTATCTCAGAGATGCACAGAGATACAGCTGCACATACATGTGTATTACATTTAGTACATATGAACAGTTGTCTTTGCAAATCGTCATGACACAGACACGACTGACATGTTTGTGTCACACACATGTAACACCTGATGGGGATTGGATATTATCACCATATATGTGTGTCACCTCATTACATTGCTCATACCCCATGTGAATGCTGTCTTGATGTGGGCTTGTCTGTTTGCCTGTACTGGTGTTCTTACCTATCAGCACATGCATGGATGTGTCCACATTATTGCTGTTGACCTTGATGCTGTGTATATGTCACATATCAACACATACATTGCCTTAATGGACATGAGCAGTGACAATGCAGACATGCGCACAGAAACCTTTACATGCATGTGTTTTGCCATATACATCTAACCAGCACTGTACAGCAGTTCAACATCCTGCCACATATCACCTGTGTTGCACATGTGATACACATTGGACAATGGTTAGCCAGATGGTATTCGCAGGGATGGTTATCAACTATAGCATGTATGGCCAAGGTAATGTAGTAGTGTGTATGCCCTGGGCCATGTATGGGCATAGGATGTAAGGTTTTCTAGCTGTATCCGACAGCCATGTTCCCGCCGCCAGGTGAATCAGTGCCACATTACTGATCCAGACAGTTAATGATACATCTACCATGCGGTCATTGCACCATGTATGACAGAGATGATATGTGCAGCTTTGCCGGACAGGGTTGCATGGTATGGCAGGAGTATGTAACATGTATGGCACACAGATCTGTCCAGCATGTGGTGATCTATGTACTAGGAAGGTGGCTGTCCATGACGTATGTCTTTCAGATCAGAATATGTATGTGTAGCATGTCCAGCATCACAGTGTTGCACATGTCTTTATGCAGGGTAGGCAGTATGCTGCATATTGGAGATGAGGATTGTGAAGGCTGGTGTTGCCCATCCAAGCATGGCCAATACCCCTTAAAGGTGATATGTGATCCGATATTGGTCACTTGAGTGCTGATTATGGCTGTCCAGTGATTTCCATGCTCATGGATGGCACCCTGTCATGACTCGGGTTGCCTCTTATGACTACCTAATAGGCCTGGTGACGTCACTAGCTCAGGGAGGTAAACTGCACAGCAACATCCCTTACACACAGTGTCCATAATGTTGACCGCTGCCTAGGTGGTAGTTAATGGGTTCAGGGTTATTAACCTAGTGGTGACAATGCAATAAGCAGCTGTCAGATTGTGCACATATGTCACGCACCTCACCCACAAAGCCCATTCTGCATGTTGTCCACAACACTGAGTCAGCTATTGTTCCTAGGTCATGGTCATTCACATACTTACATATGCAGATGCCTCCCATTTGTCTGTGTGGTATGAGCTACAATGAGGGGGGTGTACAAAACATTAACCCTGTTTTACTGTAGCTGCCACTGGTGTGACATGCACATGTCACTCAGACACCTTTTGTAGTGTTGCTTCTGTCAACGGGCCACTGGTAGAACACTCCTGTGACATACAAAGGTGCATCTAGTATACTGAGTGTAGGTGGAACACAGTATGGGTGATGGTGTCATATGACCTGTCACAGGTATGCTATGCAGTGTGAAATCATCTGTACTGTCATCTGCATATGTACTGCTAACAACATCTATGTTGATTAAGGTTCATGGACTTTCAGACCATACTCAGCAGGGTAATAGTGCAGTGCCTCCCATTATGAGTGGCGTCTCCACTTTGTAGGTTGTGATAACTGTTGGTGTGCTCCATTCAGTGTTTTCACAGACTGACATGAACCTATATTTTACATGGAAGTGTATGTGTAGAGCAAACTGTTTTGCCATATATGTATTATATGACCAGGGATGTGGAAAGGTCACATGCAGCCTGAGTGCACCTTGTACCATCATAGTTATAGTTACAGGGGCTCTGTAGTGTTCATGGATATGTGATTGTGTACCTTTTGGGGGGGGGCAGTGAGTTTATGTTATCCAGCACCCTATCTGTATTGCTTATTCATGCTCAGCACTTGTTCAGAACATGTAAGCACTTCATGAGCTACTAATTACTATATCATTCAATCCTACTCATTTCCTACAGGTAAACACTGCTTGTCCTTACATTTCCAGCTTGCTTACAGTACAACAGCTGTTGTACACACTTACCTCACATATCTTGTGAGAAATGGTTGAATATACAGACATGTCCAAGTGTCAATTACCAGTGTTATCTCCTGTCTATATGATGAATATGGGCAACATGAGGCAATATAGTAATTGTCTCATGTACACAGTCAATGCTCACCTCCTAACATATGACACTACAACCTGTGGGAGATGCACATATGTAGCCATGCTGGAGGTAATGCTCTCTCCAACCCAGACTGAACCTGACAGTCATGTGGGGATGTTAAACGTTTACACCATGCCCCACTCATCACATAGTGTCACTAGATCTCCACCACCACAAGCCACACCATTTGCAGAGCCTCTCCATACTACTCTGTGTAGGCAACAGAGGCAGTCCCATCACCAAACACAACACCAATTACTTATAGCACAGACTCATGTGTGCCCATCAACTACAGCCAATAGGGTGTTATAACATACCCAACACACTAGTCATAGGTGACTCTGTAGGCGGTCACACTGATGTCCCACTCAAGCTACTGTTCAACCTCAGACTTACTACAGGATATGTACCCAACAGCAACAGTGGTCCCTCTCCACAAAGGTGGTGCCTCAACAGACCCTGGTAACTATCGCCCCATAAGCCTGACTAGCTTGGTCTGCAAGGCTATGGAGAGGATCATCATGGAACTCATAAATATAGATATTGGGGACCTACAGACACTGGATCCTACCCAATTCGGCTTTGTTAAGGGTAGATCCTACCTCTTAAACCTGGTCGATTTCTTTGAATCAGTCACCAAGGCCATTGACGAGGGGAAGGTGGTCCACACAGCCTACCTGGACCTTGCAAAAGCCTTCAATACAGTACCCCACTCGGGCATCATAGATAAGCTCTCCAGCTTAAATATAAACCCCTATGTCATTAGATGGGTTGCAAACTGGCTCAAGGACAGAACAAACATGGTCAGAATTGCTGGAGCCATGTCAGACTCCAAACCAGTCACAAGCGGTGTCCCACAAGGCTCAGTTCTGGGACCTCTCTTGTTCGGTATATATTTCTCAGAGGTACAGGCCAACACAGGTGGACTATGGCTGACCAAGTTCACAGATGACTGCAAACTGGGCACCATAATCGACTCTCCAGCTGACACAAGCATCCTCCAAAAAGGTCTCATAGAGACAGACAACTGGTGCCAGAGCCATGGCCTCAAGCTCAACGCCAAAAAGTGTATAGTCATCCCCTTTGGCAAAAACAAAGTGCCCACAAATTACCACATAGGTGATAACCCATTAAGTACGGAAGAAGTAATTAGGGACCTGGAGACCCAAGTTGATAGCAATCCCTCATTTGACAATCACATGGCCAAAGTGGTTAGAAAAACCTTGTATATAGCCCACCTTATCATGAAAGGATTCACATCTAGATCAAGGGAGGTCATCGTGCCTCTTTACTCATCCCTCATCAGGCCCATAATTGAATTCAATGCCCCATTCAGGATGTACCTTACCCAACACCTGCAGCAACTTGAAAGACCCCAAAAGTACCTCACCAAGAGGATCAAAGGGCTCAAACAGAAGCCATATGCTGCTCGGTTAAAGAAACTCCAGCTCTACTCAGTTGCATACCGCCTACTTAGAGGAGATCTATGCCTGACGTATAAGTCCATGTCCAACCCGGAATTGATGGACATGCTTCACCTCAGAAAATCCAAATCCCTTCGAGCTACATGCTCGAGGGACTTGAACCTCAGCACAGAAATAAATAGGACATGCTGGAGGGACAGATTCATAATCCAGAGGGTCCCTTCACTCTGGAATAGAATCACAGTCCAAGTTAGGCAGAGTCTCTCACTGACTCTCTTCAAGAGGAATCTTGACGAGTGGATGGGAGATCGTAGGTTTACCCTATCACTTCTGTGTCACTGTTAGACAGAGGCACAGTAAACTAACCTTGAAAAAGGGCATAGTAAAACTCATTTAAAATGGGTGGTGAAAGCCAAACACACTCTGGCTAGG
This sequence comes from Protopterus annectens, assembly GCF_019279795.1. Taxonomy (NCBI): domain Eukaryota; kingdom Metazoa; phylum Chordata; order Ceratodontiformes; family Protopteridae; genus Protopterus; species Protopterus annectens. The sequence continues at coordinate 1,860,732,343 of NC_056743.1, read as the reverse complement.
CTTACAAATACCCTAGGGCAGATAGCCTAGTATGAACCTACGAAACTAACCTAAGCAGGCTACACAAGGTGATAGTCACTTTCATCAGGCTGTCGGGTAACAGGATCCGCAACATAACCTATGCACTTAGGTCACTCCTCAGCAGGTACAATATGACTGTCATTCTCCATGTTAGTGTGAATGCCCTGAGATGTAACTTCCTGGACTACATGTACAGGGACATGCAATAGCTCTCTGATCTTGTAGCCCAGGCAGGTATCACCCAAGCCCTGAGAAGCATTCTGCATTCGTCCAGACTGATACCACAGTACAACGACTGAATTATTCACTTCAATAGTTGCCTATGCTTCTGGTGTCATTCCAAGGGTATCCAGTATCTATCTGCTTTGAATGACATGGTCGACAAAACATGATGCTTTGGCACAGATGACCTGCCCCTGTCAGCCCTGGGATTACGGATAACATCTAAGGCTCTTGCTGTTCCTATACTGCCTGTTTTAGACACATTTCAAATAACATATTCACCACCAGAACAGGAACAGGCAAGCAAAACCTGAGGGTAATGTCACTCAGTGCTTGACATCTTCATCTCAAATGGACTCAGCCGAGGCACTCCTTATAATGGACCACTTTGATATCTCTGCAGTGACTGGGACCTGCTTCTAGGCTCCGGAGGGCACTCCTGCACTAACAGGCTATTACGCAGACCACACCTTTCAGTCATGTAACCAGGACCAGAACACCCACGGTGGAGGTGTGTCCATATTTCACAAGGATGTACACACCTCCAGGCTGGTTGCGGAGCACAATGCATCAGAGGTAATCCAAGTGCAACTAACTGTGGCCATAACTGCTATACAAATTGTAGCTTGCTACAGATTCCACACCATACCTCACAGTTAATGGACCTTATTTCTTGGTGTACTGGAAAGTAGGGTTCAAACAGGAACTACTGATGTGAGACTGACACTACCCCACACTTAACTGGGATACCTACGCATGTACCGACACATTAGGCCAACGCTTTCTGGAATTCATAACCTCCAATTGGCTGGATCAACCTATCCACACCACCACCAAGACCAACAATGTCCTAGACCTGGACATTACCAACATGTGTGACTGGTGTTCCACACCTGGGGTTATCCCCTCGTTGGTAACTTCCAAACGTATGCTAATCACCCTTGTTATCCACATCCCGGCACCACACCCTTCTTGGAAAACACAGTACAATATTTCTACCAAGTCAACTTCAGGCTTCTTATGACAGCAGTAGTAAACGTCATGACACCCGTGCAGATGGACAATATAGTTACAATCGCTGAAACATACACAACTGCACTTCATTAGCACTTACACGACTGCATGGATCATGCTATCCCAAACAGAGCCATGATGGTACCCACCAGATAATGGACGCCACTCTGGGGGTCCACTGCCATGGACATAATGTACAACAGAAGGAGGAGAATGTTGCAAAGTAGAGTACAATTCCATGGGTGGGGTAGCTCCCTGGTCAGCCTCAGTAGGAATCTGAGATCCCTTATCACATCCTCCAAAGCTAGCTACGTAAACATTGCTGCGACACATTCCAAGGACTACCACAAAGTGTTATGGAGGTATGTCACTACTCTCGATGGCAATACCCACATCTGCTCTGACATACAACAGTTAGGCAGGAACATTACAGAACCGACTGATATTGGCAACATCCTGGCAGATAGGTTCAATACTAACTTTACACCCCTCTCACACCCTAAAGGGCTCAAATCTATGCAAGAACAGTGCAGAGTCCCTGCGGTCACAACTATGCAGTTCAAACCTGCACTCTCTAAAGCCTGGAACACAGACTCCATGTGACCGTCCAACATCCCAGGCTGCAATTTACACAAACCTCAGAACGACATGGCTCCCCACTTGGGCATCAAATTCACTAATAGCCTTGTATCAGGTATTGTGGCCCCTGAATGGCACACAGCAACAGTTATCACACTCCACAAAGGTGGCGCCACAATGGACCAGAGCAACTATTGCCCTATACACCTGACTAGACTGTTCTGCAAGGCTATGGAGCACATCATCATGGAAGTCATTCACAGAGACATTGGTAGCCTCCAAACCTTTGATACCACCCAGGTTGGATTTGTTAGGGCCAGACCATGGCTCCTACACCTGGTGGAGTCCTTTGAGACAGTTACCAAGGTAGTAGATGATGGTAAGGAGGAACACACAGCCTACCTTGTTCTCTCATTGGCTTTCAACATAGTTCCCCATTCTGGTATTGTCAACATACACATTCACCTGCACATCGACCCCTACATCTCGAGATGTTATGCAAAGTGGCTCATGGACAGGGCCCACACAGTGAGGGTAGCATACCATAGTTCCTACTGTAAATCATTTACAATTAGTGTACCCCAGTCTCCGGTCATAGAGCCCCTCATGTTCGGTATATACGCTTCCCTGAGGTACAGGATAGCACAGAAGGACTTTCCCTGAATAGGTTTCCACACGACTGCAAACTAGGAGCCATGATTGATTCACCAGCTGATACAGACACCCTCCATAAGGGTGTCACTGTGATGGATACCTGGTGTTGATAACATGTCCTCAAGCTGCATGCCACAAGGTGCATAGACATCCCCTTTGGATTACACCAATCACCCACTGACTATCAAATAGGTGGTAGTCCCCTACATACATAAGACATTATAAGGGATCTTAGTACACACGTAGATAGCACCCACTCCTTTGATAACCATATTGCCAAGGTGGCGTTGATATCCTTCTATGTGGCCACCCTAATCTGTAATGGGTTTGTAGCCGGAACAAAGGCAGCCATTGTACCTCTATACTCCTGACTTATGAAACACATTCAAGGGTACAACACCCCATTTGGGGTGTACCTTATGGAACATCAACGGCTTTAAATACCACAACATTAACACACCAAGAGGATTACTGACCTCCGAAGGATGACATATGCAGCCCAACTACAGAAACCCCAACTGTACTCATTTGCATACTGCATACTCAGAGGAGACCTCTGCTGAACATACAAGTCCCATGTACCCAACAATATTGATGGATATGCTCCACATAAGCAACAAAAGCAAAAGCCACTGAGAGCAACATGCTCTGGGATATGTACCCAAATGCAACTATGAGTAGGACATGCTGGAGGGATACATTCCTGAACCGGACACTCACCATGCTTTGGAACATGATTCCTATGTACAGCAGGCAGGGACCCTCACTAGCACTCTTCATGAGATACCTCGGTGGGTGGATGGGAGACAGACATGTATGCCAGGGATCACTGCAATGGCTGTACTGTACACAAGTGCAGGAAACAAATGGCTCTGCTGTTCACAGGCACAGGACACTAACCTAGGGAGGTGCCACCAGTGAAAACACTGTAGCTGGGCTTACAAATGGACTTGGCCAGACAGCATAGTATCTAACTATGAACCTATGAAGCTATTACATGTCCTTTGTGCATGGATAATTGAGTAGCTCATCCATTTCAATTAGCTATTATGCTGTTACACTGGCTGGTGACTACAAGCCATATGTATCCTGTTATTGTGTATTGTACATGCCAATAGACATACCTTATGTTTGAATAATATAACAGTAATGCTATGTAAAATATTTGACATATCTACCTACAATACTGTACATTTCACATTTTTGCAACAATATCCCATAATGCAAAGCATAATTGCACAGCAGGACCACCTTAGGCATGTTATTCTCGTTATACGCCCGTACATATGCCTACTGTTACAGTATATCAACATATACTATCCCCTGTTATGGCACGTACTTGTTGGACAAACCCTACCACTGACAGCGGCTGGAGTGGAATTGTTATGTTTAAAGCCCTTATGTAGCATCCCTTGTGGTGTATGAGGTGTTTACCTTGTGGCCCACAGCAGTACACACAATTTCTACAAGCATTACTATGCTCAACAAGACATCATTATATAATACATTTTCCCACTGTATGCATTGCATGCACTTTCATTAATACAGAACAGGCACTACATACACTAACATACTGAGTGTTCTACATACCTTCTTAGTGGTCTGAATTTACGAATATATCTGTCCTACTCCTTTCCTGTTTAAACGGTTCTATAGTATGAGCATACGGTTTGAATGCATGGCAAGCCATCCTTTTATATGTAGATACCAGTAACATGTGGTATCCTGCCACCAATTGGTGTTCCGGAGTAAATTATTACATGCACATTAGCTGTGAGGCTACTCCATTAGCCAATTACATGGCAACAGTGGGGTATAATTGAATACTCCACTTGGGCATTGTCCTTTTGCCCTACCTTTGAGGAAGACGGCCTGGATGTGTTTTTTGTGATGAATTGCAACTGCTATATGGAGAGACACAGATATTTTGAATTCATGTTCCCCATGGATTGTGTGTGATGGCTAGAGTATGTAGTTCTACATGTGAGTGTAGCTGTTATCTCAACCATCTGATACAAGACTATTGCAAACAAAACCTGTAACGTCGGCGTCTGTTCCATTGTACAACAGCAATGATTTCACATGGCGCCATTACAGGTGTGTCTCTCACAAGGTATGTTAACGCTTCTGCAGATGTCATTGAGTGAGTGGATGTTTGTGATGTTATTACAGTCTGTATTGCAATTGTTTCGGGTGTGGGGAAGATGTAGGTGGGTGTACATAGCAGATAAAGGTTTGTGGGGACTGCATTTATACATATTCCATATGTGTATGGGGGCTCCTTCCCTAATTGAAGACCTGTCATTTAGTAGACTAATACTATGGTTATTGCAGGCTTATTCATTAAGCCATTGTTAATTGGTTCCTATATAGCATGCAGGTGATGTTGATCCTTCAATCCCTCTGAAAATACATCGATATGTAATGAAATGTTGCTACATGAAAGCTGTCTCGTATATTTCTGTCACAGATATTTGCTCTCATTGCAGTTGTGTTGGTGACTGAACCTCTTTGGCTTTGGTTGCCACCTTTTCAAATGGCCATAGTGGGACATTTGCAGGACACACATCGGGGTTTGGAGGTCGACACATACCCATGGTCAGTACAAAGGATAGAACTTACTTTTGCCCTAAATAAAACTTTATTCTTGTAGCACTTTAGTTGCTTATTATGTTTCTTGTAACATTTAGGTATTTTAGATACAGAAATAACTATTTAATGCAACTATTACATAATATATGGGACATAAGTATGTCCTACAATCTCAGGACATTTGCCCTTTTTAATATTTTTTGTCAGGACACAACTGCCCAAAGAGGGACTGTCCCTCTCAAAGTGGGACAGGTGGTAACAGTATGCCTAATGCCGGCTATGACCACACCTACTGTAATAATCTACCTCCAAGTTAGCACAAACAGACACACGATGCAAACACCCACACACACATACACACATACACACACACACACACACACACACACACACACACACACACATTACACTCCCACGGAAACACGCACCGCAGTCTCAACACACGCTTACCCACACTACAGCAATCAGAAACACACTTAAACACAGTACCTACCTGGACCACAGCACCAGCAGCAATAACTAAATGTCCCTTAACATCGTGATAATATTACTCGTGGATCTAGTGTTCCGGTACTGTGGTCTTTCGGTCTTTAAGCCCCTTGATTACGCGTGTCGGTATGTAAGCATTCAGTAGTTAGCAGTATCCTATTTATTTGTACCTCCATGGTTGTGTACATGTCATTAACCTATCTATATATTTGCAGATATATGTATATCCGTATATATCGACATATATCTCTCTATCACCCTTTCTATCGCTTTTTGTGTTTTCAATAGTTCGTGTTAATCTTGTGTAATTTAGTCATTTGCATGGCAAGCGGAGACGGAGCATCAGCACAAAACTCTATGTTTTCACAAACCGAGCTGAATGGTGGATCTGGGATATCTTATGGATCTGAGACACCTAATTCTTTTAATGCTGAGGAAGTGAATGCTGACGGCAACCTTACAGCCCTCATTCAAGTGCTTATGGGTCGTGTTGAGCACCTGACTCAATGTTTAGAGCGTTTGGATAATAACGCTAATGCTTTAAGTCCAGGGAATGCTACCACTACTAATAATACATCATCCTTAGGTGCGCAACAACATAAAGGGACAATTCCTAAACAAAGAAATGGGACTACACATCAGTCTGCTAATGCCATTAATGTTAGTGCTAATGATAATCTTCTTGGGTTCTCAGAAGTTCTGGCTGGACAGAAGACTAGGTCGCAACAAGACGAAACGGCGTCCCAAGGTAACTGCCCATTAAATGTTGTCAATGATTCTGCAACAAGTATTTCAAGCTTTCTTAATAACAGTAATTTTTTTAAACTCGAAGTTACTGGTGATTCTTTAGTGCAACAGGAAGAGACTATTAGTAACATTGCTTTGCTCATTAATGACTTCAATGGTAAACTATTCAGATGTAAAAAATTACAACTGGAAATCACTTACTTTGAGGAATGCTTAGCTAAGAAAATTGTACCAAAAGGGCTAAGGCAATGGCGATTTCCTGTGGGTTTAGTCGAAGGGTCACACTTTCATCAACAACTGCTTTTGTTGTTCGACAAACAAGGGTTTGAATTTATTGACTTGCTAGTTGGACAGTACAAACATCAAGTGGATGAGCTCAAGAATGAGCTAGAATTACTTAACATTCTATTAAAAGTAACTTAGATTTTAATAGGTATAAATACGACTACATTCGTATTTTTACCAGCATAGATGCAACTTTGGCTAAACTTTTAAATAATAATAAGAAAAAAATCATGAGAGATGTACAACAGTATGCCATGAATAGAGCATATCCTCGTCCACCCTCTTTTGTGCAGACACATAAGGGGGGTAATATAGCATCCACTAATGAAGCCTTAGGGCATGATAATGATTTAGACCAAGATCAATTCGAAGAAGTGGAAGACAATGTAGGAGAAGCTCTGCATAATGATGATCATTACAATCAACGTAACATAAACAATGGCATTAATCATATGAACACTAACAATGTCAACAAGAAAAACAGCAATAAGAGGGGGAATAATTCTACCAATTTAAACAACAAACAGGGTTTTCCCCAGGGGCAGAATGGACAACAAAGGAACTTGAGAACGAACATGAATCAACCCAATTTGAGAAACAAACACAACCAGAGGAGGAGATAACCTATGTTTTTAATTCTCCTGTTATTATCTCAAGTACAAAGGGTGACTTTAAAGCATACAATTATACCTGTTTTAATATTGATCAAGAACTAGTTGTTTTTTTGTCGAAAGGTCTCTCCCTTGTTCCTGACACACACTTCGATTTTGTTAAAACCATAGTTGACTTAAAGTTATGTACGTAAGTTGAATTTGAAAGCACTTCTAGGGGAAGGATCAACCCTTACCAGTTCCTTCAGATTGGCTAGCCTATTTAATCCACCCTTACATGATTGTTTATGGTGCTTTGAAAAACTTTGTGAGATGGACTTCAGAGCATTGGATAATAACAAATTCAAATATAAACATAACAATCTTAATATTAGTAAAGATCAACGTGATTTTATTAAGGTGTTGTGTGAATGTAATATCAGGGTTATGAAACCTGACAAGGGTGGAGGGTTGGTCTTTATGGATCAGCATGTATATGTGATGAAAATGATGGAACAACTTAACACCGGATTTTATAGGCTGTCAAGCATCAATGAGGTCAATACTGCATATTATAAGATTAGGGGTGTTCTTAAAGACCTTTTTTTGGAAAGGTTTATAGATGGTAACCTATATAGATACTTGAAAATCTCTGCCCCTAAATTACCGGCACTTTTTGGCACACCAAAAATTCACAAATCTGTAGATGACCCCCTGTTCATATCAATTGTGGATGGTAGGGGGTCAATTACTTATGCGTGTGCTAAATACATAGATAGTGTTCTTAAACCTCTCATCGAATGTGAACCACAGATCTGTAAGGATTCATGGAGTTTCCTACACAACATTAACAGTATTCCCTATAATCCTAATTATTTTTTTCTTACAATAGATGTAAGAGACCTGTATACGGTCATACCACAAAAATTAATATTAGAATGGATTAGGGAATTCTTGCTAATTAGGAAAGTTAGTGATGACATCATCTATTTGGTCGAAACCTTATTAGAACTAGTATTGACCTACAATTTTCTAGTGTTTGATGGCAACATTTACTTGCAAACCTCAGGTGTCGCCATGGGCTCCCCATGTGGCGGAGCCTTTGCGAATTGCATCATGGCACACTGGGAAGATTCATTGCTTTTTAAAGAACCGTTATTTAAAACCAACGTCGCCTGGTATACTAGATACCAGGACAACATGTTTATACTATGGAAAGGTTCAATGGAAGCTGCTACAACATTTATTTCTAGAATTTCCGAGTTAACAGAATTTCTTGAATTCACATATGACATTCAATATTCTAAGATTAATTTTCTTGACATTATGTTACAGAAAGATAGTTCTAACTGTAGATATAAAAGTGTCATATATAGGAAACCGACATATTCGAATGCCTTTTTGCACTTTAGCAGTTGTCATCCTTACCATCAGAAAAAAGCAATAGTCAAGAGGCAGATGGTAAGAGCAGCTAGGATGACAACTGACATAAATGACTTTATTGAAGAATGTAACAACTTGTCCTCCATGTTTACTAACAGAGGCTATCCTGACTCTTTGATTGTTGAGGTTAGGTCTGAGGTTATGTATAAACGTGAAATGGGTAATTTTAAACCGATTTTATCTGATCAAAGTGGAGATTATAATACTGTGTCTGATAACTGCAGAACAGTAGTAAATAATGTAAATACCTCAGAATTTAGAACCAGTTTCTTATGTACCTTTAATTTAGATCATGTACATTATTAGAAATATTTTGTATAAAAACTGGACGTTAATCTTAGAGGATAAAGAGTTACTTGTTAAGTTTGGGCCAAAACCCAAAATAACATATAGGCGTGGCATTAATCTGAAAACATTGCTAGAAAGTATGGGATGTAACATTAATACAAACAAAAAATGTTGTGGGATGACAAAATGTGGTGCTTGTCGCCAATGCAGTTTTATTAATGTTGGTGCTAATGTTACCATAAATGACAGGATTTATAAAATTATTGGGAATTTTAATTGTGACACCAAATCAGTTGTTTATGTTGCTAACTGCCAAAAATGTGCAGCTTTCTACATTGGTAAAAGTTAAAACAGCACATTTACGAACATACATATGCCATTTCCAAAAAAGACCTAACTAATGCTCTAGCATGACATATTGGTGAATACTCCGATCATAATTTTAAATTTATGGTTTTGAAGCATATAAATGAGGATATTAGACCAGGACCTTGGCAGATACTGTTAGAAAATGAAGAACTTTTCTGGCAGATTAGAACTGCAGCACATTTATTTCCTGGTCTTAATGAATACACATCTATTCGTTGTGTGTTAAAACATATTGTACGAAGAAGATAGTAATATGAAAAATTACTTATTTTAGTTTAAAACTTATATATTGAAGTAGGGCTGTTATGGTTGTGCTTGTATATATACAGATATTTTTATATTTATATAATAGTTTTTGTATTGCTTTTTATAGTTCATTTTTATAGGAAAAGATTTTAATAGATGTTATGTTGCTTTAAACATGTAATTGCAATTAAGTTCATAATTATGTTATTAGGCTAAAGTATATATAGCCTTGATTTTAAAATGGAGTTTGTCTGAAGAAGGAAAGCTATTTGGTTTTCCGAAAGTGCTTACAATAAATTTGGTTAAGTAGTTAAAGCAGTTTTGGTTTTTGCTCCTTCGCTTTTTGTGTTTTCAATAGTTCGTGTTAATCTTGTGTAATTTAGTCTATTATATATATATATATATATATATATATATATATATATATATATAGAGAGAGAGAGAGAGAGAGAGAGTGAACACAGCATTCGTTGGGTACATGGCGGTGTATACTGTTTCCTGAACCCCGCCCTTTTGTGTTTTAACCTGTCACAATACACAACTGCCATTGGTACATCTCGAGTAGTTTAGTGGTAGGTGATTGTGTACATGGTTGCGTGTTCTACTCCTGGCAGTGGTCGTTTTACCTCTCAGAGTAGGCACTATTAGTACAAGGGTGAATAATGCTGGTTTCACCTGTTCTGGACATCTTTAACCGTGATCTGTGCGATATTCAACAAAGCTTAGACCTGTTTGGCGCATATCCGTGTAGTCATGTTTAAACAATGCTTACCGTCACTTGCCGCCGCATAAACCCGCTAACATGTGCTTAAACATGCTCTAATGACCTGCATCTAACATCCATTATTCGTGCCATTGGGATTACATAACGGCCCTTGCAGGACGTGGAACCGGGAACATGCACAACACAGTCAGTGGCTTTACCACTTGGGCATCGGGGATTTGTACAAGTGTTATGGTGTTTTGTATGTGGAATTTACTATGGCTGTTCCTCCATACTGCAATCAAATGTGTAACTCAGTTAGTTTACATATGGATGATACCTATTAATGGTATGTCCAAGTGATGTTTAATGGATGTGCTCCAGCATTGGGAATCTATGTCACAGTGAGCCACACACTGTAATGTGCTACACCTTGACACAACCATAACTGGAGAATGTTGGGGTGACAGATACCTGTCATAGTTACTCCCCATGCTTTGGCACTACATCCCTAATTACATTATATGGAGCCCCTCATTAACACACCAGGGAATCCATGCAGAGTGGGTGGGGAACAGTGGTTACACACATGGATCCCGCAATTGGCTCTGCTCCACAGAGGGACAGTTAGTTAATCGATGGGGTGGTGACAGCAGACACATTTTGCCTAGGCTGATGAATGGCCTCTGACAATCGGGCATGTACCTACCAATGTACCTAGGAACCTATACATACCGTATCAACATATGCTGTTAGCTTCATTTACTGTTCAGGTGTTGACTTTCCTTGTTCCAATAGCTGTTGTGTGTGCAGTTGTTGAGGGCTGCCTATGTAGGATTCACACAGTAGGCCACCTATACATTACAATTTACAGGTGGTCGGGTGTGTGTGCCATCCATTTTACTGTGTGTGCAGGTGGAGAAGTGTGTCAGTCCATAGGGGCCTAAACTGTCAGTGTATGTGCTATACGTTCCCTCTTTGCCAAGGCGTGAGCATATTGGGCATGCCTTCATCTGCCTACTGGGGCTGGCACAGGGTGTTCATGGTCTGAATCT
>NC_056743.1:1860642059-1860720546 GCF_019279795.1 Protopterus annectens | reverse complement strand
TTGGAATGTATCTCTAATTAAACCATGATATTTAGTACCAGGGAAGTTATCATGTTACTGTACTCAGCCATCACCAGACACATCACTGAGTATAACACCCCCTTTGGAATGTTTCTCTAATTAAAGGCATGATCTGTAGATACCAGGAAAGTCATCAGGCTACTGTACTCAGCCATCACAGACACATCACTGAGTATAACACCCCCTTTTGGAATGTTTCTCTAATTAAAGGCATGATATCTAGGCACCAGGAAAGTCATCATGTTACTGTACTCAGCCATCACAGACACATCACTGAGTATAACACCCCCTTTGGAATTTATCAATAATTAAAGGCATGATATCTAGGTACCAGGAAAGTCAATATGCTACTGTACTCAGCCATTACCAGACACATCACTGAGTGTAAAACACCCTCTGGAATGTATCTGACCAGGACACTCATCATGCTAATGTACCCAGCCATCGCCAGACACATCACTGAGTATAACACCCCCTTTGGAATGTATCTGAGCAGGATACTCATCAGGCTACTGTACTCAGCAATCACCAGACACATCACTGAGAATAACACCCCTTTCGAATGTGTCTGACCAGGACACTCATCCGGCTACTGCACTCAGCCATCACCAGAGAAATCACTGAGTATAACACCCCCTTTGGAATGTATGTGACTAGGACAGTCATCATGTTACTGTACTCAGCCATCATCAGACACATCACTTAGTATAACCCCCCTTTGGAATGTATCTGACCAGGAAATTCATCTGGCTGCTGTACTCAGCCATCACCAGAAACATCACTGAGTATAACACCCCCTTTGGAATGTATCTGAGCAGGACACTCATCAGGCTACTGTACTCAGCAATCACCAGACACATCACTGAGAATAACACCCCCTTTCGAATGTGTCTGACCAGGACACTCATCAGGCTACTGCACTCAGCCATCACCAGACACATCACTGAGTATAACACCCCTTTGGAATGTATCTGACTAGGACACTCATCATGCTACTGTACTCAGCCATCACCAGACACATCACTGAGTATAACACCCCATTTGGAATGTATGTCTAATTAAAGGCATAATATCTAGGTACCCAAAAAGTCATCAGTCTCCTGTAGTCAGATATTACAGACACATCACTGAGTATAACACCCTCTTTGGAATGTATCTGACCAGGACACTCATCATGCTACTGTACTCAGCCATCACCAGACAAATCACTGAGTATAACACCCCCTTTGGAATGTATCTTACCAGGACACTCATCATGCTACTGTACCCAGCCATCACAGACACATCACTGAGTATAACACCCCCTTTGGAATGTATCTCTAATTAAAGGTATAATATCTAGGTACCAGGAAAGTCATCAGTCTTTTGTAGTCAGCCATCACAGACACATCGCTGAGTATAACACCCTCTTTTGAATGTATCTGACCAGGACACTCATCATGCTAATGTACCCAGCCATCGCCAGACACATCACTGAGTATAACACCCCCTTTGGAATGTATCTGAGCAGGACACTCATCAGGCTACTGTACTCAGCAATCACCAGACACATCACTGAGAATAACACCCCATTTGTTATCCCCCACCTTGAATCTCCTCCCCTTCCCCATAGTCAATCACAACCTATACCCCTTCCCTCCCAGCTTCCATTCAATTTGTAACCCCACCCCTTCCCCTCCCTCTTCACCCTGTAATCTCAGCCACACTCCTCTTCCTTTCTCTCTAATCTCTCTCCTACTACCCTATTTCCTCTTCTACAACTTATTCTACTCTAATTTAGCATGGCTTTTCCACTTCAACAAACATCCCTCACATCACCTATATGCATTATACTCCTCATTACTATCTATAATGCAACCTCCTATTCCTCTTGCATGCTACCAACCTCCTTCCCCCTCCCCTCCTCCTGTATTCTCTCCCAACCCTACCCAATGGCCCTCCACTTTTACTACATAGCCCCATCTCTTTTCCAACCCAACCCTCTTCACTATTTTTGACTAAAACTCTTCCCCATTTCTCTAAAGCCTCCTGCAGCCAAACCAAAACTGCTTCTCCCTCTAACTGTATATCACCATCCAAAGGTTCTCCTCTACTCCCCTTCTACTTGGCTTGCTCTAGCAGGAGACATACATCCCAACCCTGGTCCCACAACTAGTAATAATCTCTCCCCCCCTCCATCATCAAAAAGAACCAGCCACAATACCTTAACCTCATTACCATTAATGCCCAGAGTCTAAAAAACAAAATTACAAACTTTCATGCTTGGTTAAATCATACTAAACCAGATATAGTAGCAGTCTCAGAAACATGGCTAAAACCCCACATTACTAACTCTGAAATCATACCCTCTGGCTTTCAAGCTCTTAGATTTGACCGACTAAATAAAAAAGGAGATGGAGTAACCTTAATCTATAATAGTCAACTGAACCTCTGTCCTTTCCAGCATCCCATTCCTCAGTTCAGCAATGCTGAACTAGTCATAGGAATCCTCAAACTGAATAACTATAAAAATGTCTGTACTATGGCCATCTATATTCCCCCTGGGGACACCACTTCCACCCTAGAAAACATTCTCTCATGGGCCTCAACTAACATTAAACTGGAGACTTATATTCTAGGTGATGTCAACATTGACTGGAATAAAATTAATAACAGTAATCCCACTCTATCTATCAACCTATGTAATTTTATCCAAGTAATAAATGACATTACCACACCCAACAAAAATAACCCCCCAGGATCCAACCTGGACTGGATCTTAGTCTCCCACCCAAATAACATCTCAGACTCTGGTATACTACCACATACAATGTCTGACCACATCCCAGCCTTCATTCACCGAGCTGCCCAACACTCCCCTCTCCAACACCAATATGCCCACACCCGCAACCTCACTAACTTTAACTCTTCTATATTCTCTGAAACCCTTAAGCTAACAAATTGGGATACCCTAAAAACACTTCCACTAGATCAAGCCGTAGAAGTCTTCAATACTACCTTCCTCAAAATCCTAAACTCCCAAGCCCCACCTCGAACAAAACACATAAAATACAACTCTGCCCCATGGCTATCAAAGGACACAAAATTACATATGCTACAAAGAGACAACATTTGGAAACTCTACAACAGAAATAAACTCCCTGCTACCCTCTTTCAATATAAGCAACTCCGTAATCTAACCAAAAAGCTTATCGCAAACAATAAAAAATCTTACTACACCAAACTAAATCTACCCACTCCAAAAATCCAAAACAATTCTGGAACTCCATCAACTCTCTTCTGCACCCAGGTTGGAAATCCAATCCCTGTCCCGACAACAATAAAACAGACACAGAAATTGCAACTCTTTTCAACTCCTTCTTTACTAACTCCATAGCCGAACTCACAAAGACCTTCCCCAACTATTTACCCTCCCACACCCCTCATTCCTCTTCCTTCTCCTCTCTCCACTCTCACACTCCTAATCCTCCTCCCACTTTCTATCTAAAACCTGTCTCTACCTCCTGTATCAAAAAGCTTCTTTCCAAACTTAAGCCATGCTCCAATGCCCCCGACAATATTCCATCACTCTATCTCAAGCTTGCTGTAGACGGGATTGCCATCCCCATCAGCATTCTCATCAATAGATCTATCCAGGAATCTTATGTTCCCAAATTATGGCGAGCCGCCTACATCTTACCCCTACATAAAGGGGGCAAAAATAATTCCATATCTAATTTTCGTCCAATAGCCATTCTTTCCCCAATTTCCAAAGTTCTTGAAAAATGTATCCACCTACAACTCATGCCTCACCTCTTCAATAACCAGCGCCTCTCTCGTACTTAACACGGCTTCCGTCCTGGCCACAGTACTGCTCTCATCTCCTTCATAAACATTGTTAATCATGCACGCAACTCCATTGAAATTGTCTCCACTGTCCTTCTTGACCTATCCAAGGCATTTGACACTATATCCCATACACACCTTCTCAATCATCTCTCCAACCTCAATCTCTCCCTAGAATCACTCTCATGGTTCAAAAGTTATCTCTCTAACAGATCCCAAGCTGTGAAATGGCAAACTGGTACCTCAACCTTTCTACCTACCCCTACCGGAGTGCCCCAAGGTTCTATACTCGGACCTATGCTTTTCAATGTATTCATCAATAATTTTCACTCAGCTATTCCAAACACTGAAATAGTGCAATATGCTGACGACTCCCCTCTAATCTGCTCTGCCCTTAGCATTCATGAGCGCCAGACCAAAACCCAGCTGGCCTTCTCAACTACTGAGAACTGGATGCTACAAAACCATCTCTCCCTTAATGCCACCAAATCTAAATTCATTCTCTTTTCCCCTACTAAAGCCCCCACCCCCTTTGACAAGCAATCTTTTAAGATCACCAGCCATACCCACTCTTCTACTGAAGTAGTTCCTTTTGCCAAACTTCTTGGGGTTACCATTGATGAACACCTGAAATTCAATACTCATGTACAACTAAATATTAAAAAAACACATCAGAAGCTTGGTATGCTATACAGAAATGCACACTTTCTCTCCACAGCTACAAGACAAACCCTCGCCTCCACCTACCTTCTCCGATCTCTATTATATGGTGCTCCACTCCTAACCAAACTCTCAGCTTCCACCTCCTCTAAACTAGAAATTTGCTACAACAAAATCGCCAAATTTGCCACTAAATCCTCTCACACCACCCACCATTGCACCCCTCTCCGCAGCCTTCAGTGGCTAGAACTTCCTAATCATCTTGACTTTCTTCAACTAACTACTGCCCACAAACTAATCTTTAAACCCACTGCTTGCCCTGCTCCAACTCATATCTTGCCTTCCTACACACCACTCAGACCCCTAAGATCAGCCCATCAAAATCTACTTTCAGTACACAAACCTAAATGACCCCAGGCCAATCTCTCCTTTCTTATTCTATAGCAAAAAAATGGAACTCTCTCCCTCCCCTGATAAGAAACACTACAGACTCTGAACACTTCACTCCACACCCACCTTTCCCTAAAATGGAAATGTAATTGTATTCTTCCAACCTAAATCCCACTAATTGTCTTCCAGACCTGACCTCATCAAAACCCCTCTACTTCCTGCTGTTCAGTCCTCCCCACCCTCAGCTTCTTTCTAATAACAAATTCCCCTCTATATACACTCTTTATAAATGCTGTATATTTGTTCCGTCTCCTCTCTCTGCAAATAACTCTTCCTACTATTCAACCCTTTGACCTTGAATTGAAAGGGAATCCTCCTCTAGCTCTTCTTCTTTTCCTATACCTGTCTTTCCTAAGCAATTTGTACCAATGTGTTATTCCTTGCTTGCCTGTTTATTTGTTGTTATATAAATTCATTGCTTGCTTGTTTAATTGTTTATCTGTGTAATTGTTTTTTATGTGGAGCTTTTTACCTGTTTAATTGTTATGTATAATTTTCATTGCTTGCTTGTTTTAATTGTTTTATCTGTGAAATTGTTTTTAATGTGGCGCTTTTCTACCCGGGCCTCCACTGAAAATGGGCCCTTTGAGACCAGTGGACCTCCCCGGTTTTCAAACTGGAAATAAATAAATAAATAAATTTGTAATGTATCTCTAATTAAACCATGATACCTAGGTTCCAGGACAGCCATCACATTACTGTACTCGGCCATCACCAGACACATCACTGAGTATAACACCCCCTTTGAAATGTATCTCTAATTAAACCATGATATCTAGGTACCAGGAAAGTCATCAGGCTACTGGGCTCATCCATCACCAGACACATCACTGAGTATAACACCCCCTTTGAAATGTATCTCTAATTAAACCATGATATCTAGGTACCAGGAAAGTCATCAGGCTACTGTACTCAGCCATCACAGACACATCACTGAGTATAACACCCCCTTTGGAATGTATCTCTAATTAAAGGCATGATATCTAGGTACCAGGAAAGTCAATATGCTACTGTACTCAGCCATTACTAGACACATCACTGAGTGTAAAACCCCCTCTGGAATGTATCTGACCAGGACACTCATCATGCTACTGTACTCAGCCATCACCAGACACATCACTGAGTATAACACCCCATTTGGAATGTATCTCTAATTAAAGGCATAATATCTAGGTACCAGGAAAGTCATCAGGCTCCTGTAGTCAGCCATCACAGACACATCACTGAGTATAACACCCTCTTTGGAATGTATCTGACCAGGACACTCATCATGCTACTGTACTCAGCCATCACCAGACACATCACTGAGTATAACACCCCCTTTGGAATGTATCTGACCAGGACACTCATCAGGCTACTGTACTCAGCCATCACCAGACACATCACTGAGTATAACACCCCCTTTGGAACATATCTGACCAGGACACTCATCATGCTACTGTACTCAGCCATCACCAGACACATCACTGAGTATAACACCTCCTTTGGAATGTATCTCTAATTAAAGGCATGATATCTAGGTACTTGAAAGTCATCAAGCTAATGTGCTCAGCCATCACTAGGCACATCACTGAGTATAACACCCCCTTTGGAATGTATCTGACCAGGACTCTCATCATGCTACTGTACTCCGCCATCACCAGACTCATCACTGAGTATAACATCACCTTTGGATTATATCTGGTTAGACACATGCAACAGGATAAATGTCAACAGAGGTTCCTCGGAAAAAGAATACAGAGAATGAACATAATGCCATATACATGCCACCTCAAAGCCCTGTCTCTATATTCTCTATCTTTCAGACTACCGAGTGACAATTTATGCCTGACAAACAAGGTTTCCTTAGATTCTGCTATAATGGGTCTTTTGCATCTCTGCAAAATGAATAGCATTAGGGCTACTAGATCTATGGATTTAAACTTTGCTTGCAACTTAGGAACCAAAAAACAAAAATTGTAACAAAGCAACTCTCGAAAACAGGAGTTGGTGCCACAAGTGTATCCTGGATAAGCGAACTTCCAAATGAAGCAACCAAACCAAAATTAGCTTCAGAAAACTGAGGTAACAAACCACGCTGGTGCGTTTGGTAATAGATGAATCCAATAGTTTAATGAAAACCAAACCGGAAAATAGGAACAAGACAAGTAATGTAAAACGCTCAAAGGTGCGTTTTTCGTTCAGGACACTGCCTGAACTTCATCAGACTTACAACAATATTACAAACAAGTTCTACTTAAATACCTAAGTTAATTAAGTTAATTAGTAAATTAGTAAGCACAGACCTTAGTAAACACTCAACGGACCAACCATTAATATATAAATTGGGTTAACGGAATGAATTAATATATAAAAAATAAAAAATAAACTGATATATAGTTAAAACACGAACCATAATGTTCTTGACAATAATTAAAAATAATCTTAAAATTAATTAAGAGCAGATTAAAGAATAATTGATCAACCAAATGACATAAAAGTACAGGACATTGGTAACAAAAAACCTTCTAACACTACACTCTCCACTACAGTATGTGTAAATCAACCGTATGTAATAAAAAAGTAAAAAATGTATATATATGTGAAAAAAGAAGTATATGATATTTTAATATAATGTAATATAATAAAGTTGAACTGTTAAAATAAGCAAATTTTCAACATCTCAACCTATATATTGTGGAGGCGTTGGTTCCTACAAGGAACCCCTCCCCTACTTCAATGTATACGGAATATGTATGTTAATGTATAACAATAAATTGATTACAAAACATATATCTGTTGACAATGTAATGTAAATCACTAAAACAGTAACCAAATAAATAAGCCCAAAACAGGACAATCAGGCTGAAAAAAGTACACCCTAAGTAAAAAATAGTAATAATACTACCAAGGGAAGCAACTCTACCTTAATAGACTATTCAATTTAAGAATACACATAATAGAGTAGTATTCATTAAGACCAGGCAGTTTATGTGCTGCCAAACGTAGCTGCCAACATAGTTCCTTCTTTTCTAACTGTAGTTTCAGAAAGTTTTCATTGACACAATTAGTATTGTCAGCCGTAACTTGGTCAATGGCCATAAAGTCAAACACATGACCTACATTCTGGTTACAATGTTTTGCAAGGGCATTTTCATCCTTGCTGTTATTAATTGCGTAACCATGTTCGTATAACCTGTCCCTCAGACGCCTATCGGTCTTACCTATGTAAAATGCGGGGCAATGTTTGCACTGTGCCAAATATACTACACGTTTACTGTTACAATTGTAACGTTTCCAAACCCTGAAAGTGTTGTACCCTACTGTGAATGAATCAGAAGTGTTAATATGTGTGCACTGCCTACATGCCCCGCATTTTTGGGTACCCCCCATGTTTTTAGATCCTACATTTTTTCTTTTGAGGAGGTCTTTCATATTACTGCCCCTCTTAAAAGTAATCATAGGTCCAAGACCTAAAATTTTGGTTAGATCCTTCTCTAAGGATAAACAGAACCAATATTTCCTCACCACCTTAGAAATCTCAGTGGCCTCTGGGCAGTAGGTAAAAACAAATGAATTTGTGTAATTAGCATGTCTACCTAGTGACCCAGCTCCTGGGGACTCGAGATTATTAGCTACATTAGGCCTTTGGGAAACAATTCCTATTACACTGGGTTCAAGCTGGTCAGTCCTACTCTGAATACCCAATATTGCTTCATACACCCTGTGTTTTCTTTTTAAGGTGACCTCACCAAAGATGTTATCCAGAAATGTACTAGGATAACCTCGGTGCCGAAACATCTGGTATAAATTATCACATTCTTTAGTGAAGTCTTCTTCGAGTGTGGTCATCCTAGCTAACCTTACCAATTGGCCCTTTACAACTGATTTCTTTTGGTGGTGAGGGTGAGAACTTGAAAAATGCAAATATGTATTTGAAAAAGTGCTTTTTCTGTATATTTGGGAAATGTATTGGTCCTGATTTTTACTTAGAAGGATGTCCAAAAAACAGATGTCGTTTGCTCGAAAGTTCATGGTAAACTTTAGGAAGTCTGTAGTAGAATTCAAAAATTCCACTAAGTCCCTTGCGTCTGTCTCATCTCCTTTCAGTAAGATGAAGATGTCGTCCAGGTATCTCTTATACAAGTGAATTTTTGATTTCCAAGTACTAGTGAATACATAAGATGTCTCCCAGTGGGCCATAACTAAGTTTGCAAAACTTGCGCCCACTGGTGACCCCATGGCCACTCCTATTTTTTGTAAAAACAATTTGTCTTCAAAAGAGACAAAATTGTTTTTTAAGATGATGTCCAATAGTTGTTCAACTAAACTACATTGGTCACTAGTGGCCCCCTTTGACCCTATAAATTCTACGACCCACTCTATCCCTACATTTTGAGGGATACTAGAATAAAGGTCACAAACGTCGACTGTTAAAAAGTTAAAGGAACGGTCAAATGTTGTTTCTCGTATACTTTCAAGGAAAGTCCAACAATCTTTCAAGATTTGGTCTTCCCTTTCCACATATTTTTTAAGAATTAAATCAATTAATTTGGCGGCAGGGTAGGTAATAGATTGACGGGCATCAACAAGTGTACGAAAGGGGTTTTTTTTTAAATCTTTATGGAGCTTTGGAATACCAAAAATTTTTGGGATTCTAGGGGCAAGCATTGTTAGGTATTGATTTTGTTCTCCTGTAATTAGCCCATCAATGAAGAGATCATTAATATGTGACTTGATGGAATGACATGCTTGATTAAACTGATTCCTGCTGACTTCCTCATAGGTGTCCCTTTCCAGTGATGCCAACATAATGTTGACATAATCTACGTTATATACTATTGCTAACCCACCCCCCTTATCCGGTTTCATCAATCTCACCGGTAATTTCCTGAACAAAAGCAACAACTCCTGTTCATCCTTAGAAATGTTAAACTGGTAGTTGCTGTTTGTTCTAGAAGTTATTTCCCTAAATTCTAACTCACAAAGTTGTTCAAATAAGTATAGTGAGTTGTTGAGGGGTGGGTTAAAGCTACTCGGGACACGTAGTGGGTCAGCCAAAAAATTGGGATCAGAGTTACCAAAAATCATGTTGAGGTTTAATTTCCTGATGTACATTTTGAAATCAATTAACAGGTTCACAATATTGCAAGCCTGTGAGGGCACAAAAGTTAATCCCTTTGCAAAAAGTTCAACAAGGCCACCATCAACATGACATTCAGTATAGTTGTAAATCTTAAAGTCAGCATCCTTATTAGTCACAACTTCAATTAGATTTAATCCCACTGCTGGTTGTTGCTCCGAGTGTTGTATCGTCTCCTCGGGGCTGCCGGTCGTTTCGGTTTCCAATTCGCCCCCCTCCCCCCTCTGTAGTTTTTGTTGTTGTTGTTGTTGTTGTTGGCCCTGAATAGCCCAGTCATCATCTTCGAAGACTTCTAACATAATGTCAGGGTCATTAGAGCCTTCTGCTCCCGTGGCATGTTCTTCAAAGACAACATGGTCATCTATGTTATGCCCCAGTCTATTGTTACCCTGTCTGGCCTGGTGCCCCATAGGTTGATTTCTTTGTTTTGTATAGGTAGAGTTATGTTGCTTTAGTCGTGTGTGTACACCAACAGGTTTAGGAAATGCCAAACCTTCATCATATGTCCTTAAGTCCCTATTAAGCTTTTTAATTTATGTTGCCTTCAATTTTGTCATCTGTTGCGCAATGCTAGATAGGGTTCGACTAAATTCGAACTCATGTCTATGAAAGTCCAAATTTGTAATGTATCTCTAATTAAACCATGATATCTAGGTTCCAGGACAGTCATCATGTTACTGTACTCAGCCATCACCAGACACATCACTGAGTATAACACCCCCTTTGAAATGTATCTCTAATTAAACCATGATATCTAGGTACCAGGAAAGTCATCAGGCTACTGTACTCATCCATCACCAGACACATCACTGAGTATAACACCCCTTTGGAATGTATCTCTAATTAAACCATGATATCTAGATACCAGGAAAGTCATCAGGCTACTGTACTCAGCCATCACAGACACATCACTGAGTATAACACCCCCTTTTGGAATGTTTCTCTAATTAAAGGCATGATATCTAGGCTCCAGGAAAGTCATCATGTTACTGTACTCAGCCATCACAGACACATCACTGAGTATAACACCCCCTTTGGAATGTATCTCTAATTAAAGGCATGATATCTAGGTACCAGGAAAGTCAATATGCTACTGTACTCAGCCATTACCAGACACATCACTGAGTGTAAAACACCCTCTGGAATGTATCTGACCAGGACACTCATCATGCTACTGTACTCAGCCATCACCAGACACATCACTGAGTATAACACCCCATTTGGAATGTATCTCTAATTAAAGGCATGATATCTAGGTACCAGGAAAGTCATCAGGCTCCTGTAGTCAGCCATCACAGACACATCACTGAGTATAACACCCTCTTTGGAATGTATCTGACCAGGACACTCATCATGCTACTGTACTCAGCCATCACCAGACACATCACTGAGTATAACACCCCCTTTGGAATGTATCTGAGCAGGACACTCATCAGGCTACTGTACTCAGCCATCACCAGACACATCACTGAGAATAACACCCCCTTTTGAATGTGTCTGACCAGGACACTCATCTTGCTACTCTACTCAGCCATCACCAGACACATCACTGAGTATAACACCTCCTTTGAAATGTATCTCTAATTAAAGGCATGATATCTAGATACTTGGAAAGTCATCAGGCTAATGTGCTCAGCCATCACTAGGCACATCACTGAGTATAACACCCCCTTTGGAATGTATCTGACCAGGACTCTCATCATGCTACTGTACTCCGCCATCACCAGACTCATCACTGAGTATAACACCACCTTTGGATTATATCTGGTTAGACACATGCAACAGGATAAATGTCAACAGAGGTTCCTCGGAAAAAGAATACAGAGAATGAACATAATGCCATATACATGCCACCTCAAAGCCCTGTCTCTATATTCTCTATCTTTCAGACTACCGAGTGACAATTTATGCCTGACAAACAAGGTTTCCTTAGATTCTGCTATAATGGGTCTTTTGCATCTCTGCAAAATGAATAGCATTAGGGCTACTAGATCTATGGATTTAAACTTTGCTTGCAACTTAAATAGGACATGTTGAAAGGAATGTATTTAATCAAAAATCCCCATTTGCTGGAATATACTTCCCATCCATATGAAGCAGAGCCCTTCTGAACCTTATTCTTGTGCAACCTGGAGCAGTGGCCTGGAAATGAGAAATTCACTCCTGATCTGATACGCATATCTCTGAATAGACAGAGGCAGCCATTACATTATTTCCTAACTAACATGCATCTATTAAAATAATCCCCAAGGCACAGTATCTCATGGGATGCATTTGGGTTGCATGGCTAACTTATAAAGGTTTCAGTAGCCTAGTATACAGTTATAAACCTATCAGGAGGCCAGAAATGAGAGGGAGAACAAGGTTATTTTGTGCTATCCTACTGGTCTTGTAAATGTAGCATATTATTCTGCCTATTTTGGGGTAAATGTAGCACATTATCCTGTCTTTTCCAGTTGCATCCTATATAGAGCCAACCTTTCTGTGTTCTTTAGACAGCATTTTAGCTGACTTGGATGTATGACATCAAGTCCCACCAGCAACATTTTTAAGCTGATGAACTATATCATCATAGACCTCATAGAAAGGGACAGAGGGATCTACAATCCCTAAGCCAGACCAATACTTTTTTGTAAAAGGTAGATCATGCCTGCAAAGCCTAGGTGAGTTGTTTCACAAAAGCACTACACAACAGTAACTCTGTGAACGCTGTATATCTCAATTTACCCAAGACGTTTAACATTACAGCCAACTTTGGCATCACTGCCAAACAGGTCTAACTCAATATAAATCCATATGGAGTCTGCAGAATTGCTAAGTGGCTCACTGATAGATATCAGCCTAATAGCATTAATGGACACTATCCTCCGAGAGACTTGTCACAAGTGGTGTAGCACATGGATCTGCTTTGGGACCAATTTTATCTGTCATCTACTACTCAGATATCAAATCTGACTCTAAAGGTCTCTGGCCTACCAGGTTCATAGATGACTACAAAACAGGAGCTGTCATCAAGTCCCCTGAAGACATGTAGATCCTTCAGGAGGTCCTAACTTGGACAAATTCAAGGTGTTCAGGATCTTGGTCTAAAGCTGAATGCCAAAAAGTACAGAATCATACAGTTTAGGAAACAGGAACTCTTACACACCTAGTGTGTAAAAGGCACCCCCTTAAAATTGACACTGTTATCAGAGGTCTGGACACTTTCAAAGATAATGAGCGATACTTTGACCACCATGTTTCCTTTGTTATTAGGAAAGCCTTCCACTTCATCCAGATTATTACTAAGGTGATCTCCTCTTTGTCAAAGAAGTCAATGTTCCCCTCAATACATCCCTCATTAGGTCAATGCCAGAATGCAAGGTACCTTTGGTATGTACCTATCCAAACACCTAATCTAACTTAAAAATCTCCAGCAGTTCCTTACTAAACATATCTCAGGTATGAGCTCCCTATGTTACTCAGAGCAGCTTAAAGACATATATTTCTTTTCTCTCCCCAAAGATCATTTCAGTGTAATCTATGCCCATTTTACAAAGCTGTAAATTATCTAATCCTGCTTGATCTCCTACAGATCTGTAAAACTAATAAAAACACAAATACAAGATAAATGGATCTAAATCTATATACCAACACAAATATTAACTAACATGACAGATACTGTTTGGAAAAAAAATCCCTTCCTCTGAAACAATCTCTTGCTTTCTGTAAAGCAAAGCACAATCCTCACTCTCTTCAAATCTAATGTAGACCAATGTAGGAGAAACTTTAAATTTATCTCAGATCTAACCTCTCTTTTGGGGATGGGGAAGTGTAACTAACTGGGTAAACCAGTGGGATTGCAGTAGCTAGACCTCAAAAAGTTTAGTATGTCTGTCACCTAGTAGCAACCTATAAATCTCAGCAGTATCCAGTTTGGACTAACCAGGAAATTGTTGGTCAGTATTTCTGATGTCTCAGATGCTGACGTAACTTAAGTATACAAAATTAGGTTTGCAGTTTGCTTAATATTGTAGGTAGAATTAAGAGTAATATTACCCTATCTTATTTCATTGATGTGCAAGGAAATATGATGGAGTTAATGGAAACTGTTACATAATGCTTTGTTGTTAAGATGATCTCAACTGGATACCGTGACTGGAAGAATACTTTAGAACAGAAGGCAAAACTCAAGGGAAATCAGCTAGCATTTTTTATAGTGTAATGTTTACAAATGTTTACATTTTCTGTATTGAGATGCCTCTCACAGAGACACCCTAAAGTTGGTCTGTGATCACTGTAAGGAAAATAACTACAGATATAATAAATTTAGCTTAAAATCTAACAAAATAGCTACTTGATATTCAGAGTAGCT
Organism: Protopterus annectens; assembly: GCF_019279795.1. NCBI lineage: Eukaryota > Metazoa > Chordata > Ceratodontiformes > Protopteridae > Protopterus > Protopterus annectens. The sequence continues at coordinate 1,860,706,114 of NC_056743.1, read as the reverse complement.
GGTTTCATTTGGTTTGAGGTAATTAATGTTAATGCAGTTGCCTTGTTGGAGCAGGCAGTTTTGGTACAAATGTTTCACATTAGTTGTGGTGTTTCTGGTTTCAGGAATGGCATCACATTACTGGTATTGGTTGTTTAAGCTGTAGAAACAATTAGTAGATTGGAACTATAAATGAACTTGTGATGGGAAGTTAAAGAGTATGTTGCATTGAGATAATGTGTTTTTTTCTCACACTGTCCAGGAAATACGCTAAGCTGGGTGCACATTATGAAGTGAAGCTGCAGTATATTTTAATACATTTTTGACATTCTAAGAGACAATAGAAGTCCATTCTCCCGCCTAAGGATCAAAGCTGCTCAGGCTTGCAAGAATAATCCTTCTACATGGTGCTGAAATTCCAAAACAAAAGGAACTCCAACAGACACAGGTGGAAGCCTACCAAATAAGGTCAATGGAAAACACCAATGGCAACAGTAGATGGATGATGGAGTCCTGGCTTACTTGGTCGATGAAAGGGCTTCATTTTTCTGTGATATAAGGAATTCCTCTATCGACTACTGTCGCTGGTATTTTTGGTGCTCAGTATTGAAAGAGATTGGGTTGCCTGTCATTCCACATAACATCAGCATTATTCTGCTAAGAAGGTTTTGGACCCTGCAAAGTTTGTTTTTTCTGTATGGGCAATAGACACACACCTTAGGATGCTGTTAGGCATGCAAAGCTTTAGTTTTCTGCTAAAGAGGGTTTACAACCTGCATAAATTGATAGAGACCTTTTGCTGCCACTGGGCTTGCAAGACTGCTCCTTCCACACAGTGTCAAAGGTCATTGAGTCACCTCCCATTGCACATAACATTAACAGCCTTTTGCTAAGGAAGGCATGCAGCCTGCAAAAGCTGCCTTTCAGTGTCGTCAATAGACAAACACACTTGGGTGCCACTAGAGAAGTTGCTAAAGCTATCTGCACCACTGGGAGTAAAGCTAATGCCACTATGACAGGAAAAGGACACCATGTGTTACTGTAGTTTAGTTTTGCTCATGACATTATATTTTGAGAGTTAATAGCCTTCTTATAGATGAGTAGCTTGCTCTTCATAGACAATTAAGCATTTAAAGCTTATGGATAGTGTTCTTTCAAGTGAAGGTTAACCTATACTGGCAACTCTAGCAGCTGACATAGAAAAGTTGTCCTATCCTGTTGCAGACCAGCTACTTATTGTGCAGGGTATCTGTAAGTAGCTGATTACAAATGAATTTCTGCTTCAGAGTTCATTAGTTAAGCAAAATACCTCCAGATTTTTTTTTCGTGTCTTGATTTGCTTACCAGAGGGTGAATATTTTGTTCATCCACGCTATATGGGCCTCACTTAATTTCCATCCCACCCCCATTCAGATCCATCACATTTCATCTCTTTTGTACATAATCATACATCCCGACTTCTAAAACTATTCCCTCCCATAATTTAATTATTTTTTTTTTTAAAAATTAACTTAGAGTCAAAGAGGACTTAACAAACCTCATACTTCCTCAACTATCCTAACTTGATTAAGCATTAATTAAATTCCTGCATATAATTAGCTGCTGCAATGAACCATAACACAATTCTATCAGTCATTCTTCTATTTCTTGGTTTGAACCTCTACTTAGTATTTTCCAATATCTTTCTGACTGAAAATAACATGACATACTCTCATCACCTTCACCACATATTCTCCCACATCTTACTTTTAAACTTACAACACAAAACTAGTATTCACCAATAGGAAATAATTTGTTATACAGCTCTACCTCATACAAACACAGTCCACACTCTTCACTATGCTCAAAAAATCCTTACAAAGTTATACTACCTCCTACTTGGATTACTTCAAAATGGTGATATTAAACTTAACCCAAGTCCAAACAACCTTAACTTTCAACCTGATTGCAGCTCACAGTTATCTGAACAAAATCTATAGAATAAAAATACAATTCTACCTAACCCTGTAGTCATAAAATAGCATGCCTTAACACTGGGAGTATCAATAACAAATGGTCTGGATTGGTCACATGGCTTTACTCAGAAAAAAATGTATGCATAACTGAAACATGGCTCAAACACACTTTTTACCCCTTCCAATATTTACTACCTTCTATTCCATTTATGTCAACACTAGGTGGAGATGTTACCCTTATAATTTACAAAAAAAAAAAATTATCAGCCACTAGCAACAATACTGAGACTGTAGAAAGCAGCAGCTGCAGCAGTAGTCAAAACTAGATCCTAGCAGAAATAGCATTAGGTGATCACACCAAGCTGCACCTCTGTATAGGATATATCCCCCAACCTTCCCATGAACCAATGTCTTACAATATTTTTCAAGCAGATGGAGACCTCAACATCAGTGCCATCACTGACACTCTACACCCCCTAAACAAAATGCTCAGTCTCTGCAACTTAGAACAGGTTGTGAAAAAGACAATTAGACTTAATCCAACAACAGGAGCTGGTTCTACTCTTGCTATGATTATCACTAAGTAAACCAGAGATGCCTTAATATAACCATCTTTCCTAATACTATAAGTGACCATTGCTCAGAAACCTCAATATTTTTCCTCATGTCCAAGAAAAAATATTGTTTCACATACTCACATGCAGACCTGTTCAAGAATCCAGAAAAGTCATACTCATTACCCACTTAAACCTTCTAGATAGTTCCTCCATATTCAACCTCACTGATCGTAACTAGCTAGTGAATGCCACAGTTTAAAATATTAGCATTATTTGAATAATATACATCATGTAAGTCAATGTCTAGGAGGCATGGCTTGCTATGGAAGAGTGAACAGCACAGTGTTGTATCATTAACCAATATTTTATACATTTATTTTATTTTATTTATGTGCCTTTATTGCCTATACAGCAAAATATTGGATACATTAGTTAGAGTGTCCTGCAACAAGTCCTAAGGATCTAAAGTTTTCTTTTAAGTGGAAAAATCCATTTCATTCTGTTAAATTTGGGCATCCTGGACAGAGCTTCCAAAAATGAAGGAGCTTCCTGTGACGTGTGAGAAGTTCACTGACCTGGTCTCCAAAACCTTGTCACCCACGGTCAGCATTAAGGCTGTATATATTGTTCACCAAGAGACAAGAAAAGTATGTCCTGCTAAAGTAGCCTTTGTGAAAACCATTTTATTTTATTTTCATTTGTTAACCAGGGTAGAACGGTGATCCAGATAGACCACTTTCAGGTTCAGTCAAGAGAGTAGAAAAGCAAAAGCTATGCATAAAAAAATGGCAAGTGCATATTAGATTTAGAAACAGCCGTAACAATAAATGAGATACATTTTAGAGAAGTGTAACAAGAGATTCAATAAAATATAGTGGTGAGTATAATGCACATTTCAACAACACAGCTCTACTATATAAAATATACAAAAAGGGGAAGGCGAGGGGACGGAAGGGTAAAGAAAGTTAGAGTTAATGGGCACAGGAAAGGAGGGGGTAAGTGAGTTTACAGGAGAGGTAGGGTACTGGGGGAACAGTTGGTAGGGGGTAAATAAGCTATCAGTGGTAGAACTGGCTAGAGGACTGAGGTAAAAGTAGGGGTAGTTTACAGAAAGTTATAAATACCAGCATCTTAACTCAGGACTATAAAGTAGTTCAACAATATCAGTGAGACGTTTCCACCCTGCAGGCAGAAGTGGGAACATTGGAAAACTGATAGCAAGAGAATAATCTAAGGTAAACTGTCATGAAAGAGAGTGCTGAATGTAAGGACACAGTCTTGTTTTTGGAAATATCATGCCACAGGCATTAAAGCTGGCTTTCCCACAGCAACTATTAACTGATAGAGTGAACAGGATCTGGAAGCAATCATCCAAAGGAAAAAAAATACCTGTCATGTGCTTTTCTAAGTTTTCAACTTTGCTGCTAAAGACAGAAAACTCATATTGGTAAAGGAGGGCATATCATATTAATTGGAGGATGTATACGTTCAATCGGTACAGCAAAGAAGAGATGAGAAAATGACATTGACCAATGCTGTCTGAAGGAAAACATTTTATCTGTAACAAAATATCCAGAAGCCATGAGCATTAAATTGAGGGGAGAGTAATGCAATTCCCTTCACACCAAATGCAGCCCTTGAATTCTTATGGAACAGCCTATTAATTGAAGTGGTGGTAAATGAGATAAATGAGAAAAATACAACTCCCACATGGAATAAGGCCTCTGCCTTGCTAGAAGTTTCTATGATTGGGAAACACTCAGGTAAATTTGCAGCTATTCCTTCAACTTCCTACCCTGTATAAATGAAAAACTTGAATAGTGCAGAAAATATGTAATCTACTGCAGATCTGACTGACTTGTCATAGAAATCCTAACCTTTGCAGGCTTTAAAAATAAAAATGGCTGCACCCTATGTGGCAGTGGCTGCTTTGGCTCATCAGAAAAATGTGTATTATTTGTATAATTCTGAGTCTAAATCAAATAAAACAACCAAATCAGGGACAAAAATATGATAAGCTAACATATAGCAAGGAATAGCAAGGAGAAACTTCAGGAATTTCATCTACAAAGCTCAATGTGCAATAGGTTTGATGGACTGCTGGCTGCAGGGCCTGCAAGACCTAATACACTCCATGAGCTACTAGAGCTAGGAATTATACTGAAACACAATTCAAACTGCTCGGATCAGGTGGAATCAGTGTTTATTACTCAGGAAAGGAGAAGGAAAATAAAGAGGTGTGAAAGAACTCAAACAAGGATCCAGGGGTAAAAAATTAACCCCTTCAGGCCTACACTACCATCCATTCTACTGGCTAATGTTTGCTCCCTGGTAAACAAAATGGACTACATAAGGCTAGAACTAACTTGTCAGAGCAAGGTGAGAACTCTTGTGTATTTACCTTTACTGAGACTTGGTTGCGGACTAGCATAAATGACAGTCCAGTTCATGTGGTGGGACTATCATTATTTTGTGCAGATAGAATGCAGTCTCTCTGTGGGAAAGCAAAGGGGGTGGTGTCTGCATCTACATCAATAACAATAGGTGCATCAGCTGTGAGGTGGTAAAATACACTGCTCTGAGTGACCTAGAGTTTATGTCACTGAAATGGATACCCTTCTACCTACCAAGGGAATTTATCAGTGTCAGCATCACAGCAGTATACATACCTCCCAGGGCCAACACAAACAAAGCAATAGCTAAACTATGTCAATCTATAAATGATTTGCAAAATCAAAATCCTGATGGAGTACATATAATAGCAGGTGATTTCAATCAGGCAAACCTGAAAACAGTCATATATCAATACTTCCAGTATGTAAACTTTGCAACCAGATGGGAGAATACACTGGACAATGTCTATACAAATATTACGCTAGCATTTAAGGCAGTACCTCACTCCCACTTGGGTAGCTGAGATCATCTTACCATCATGCTGCTACCATCATATAGACCACTGTTGCCCAGGGGGAAACCATTAGTGAAGCAAGTAAGAGTATGGCCGGAAGGAGCAGTCTCAGCATCACAAGACTGTTTTGAGAGTATGGCCTGGCCTCAAACATCTTCAAGGGGTCTGCCACAGTAAACCAACACATCAAGCTGGAGGAATACACTGAATCAGTGATGGGTTACATCTCAAAATGTATTGACGATGTGACTGTCACAAAAGCATCATCACAAGAGCCAACCAGAAACACTGGCTAACAAGTGAAGTTTATGAGCTCCTGAAAGCAAGGAATTTGGCATTCAAGTCTGGTGATAAAGAGGCTCACAGATTGGCCAGGTATCTATTAAACAAAGGGGTGAGGGATGCCAAATGTAAATATGGCCAAAAGATCATGAGTCACTTCTCCAAACAATAGGACACCAGGCGCCTGTGACAAGGAATCCAGTCTATAACAGATTACAGGTCCCCATCTTCACAGTGTGAAGATGATACAGAATTCCTAAACAAGCTCAACATCTACTTTAGTAGGTTTGAAGACGGGAAAAAGACAGCAGCAAAGAAAACCACCAACAACCAGAGCAAGGAAGAAATCATCCTCAACCCTGCTGTCAGAAGGACCCTACGAAGAGTTAACCCCAGGAAAGCAGCTGGACCTGATAACATTCTTGGAAGAGTGCTCAGAGACCGTGCGGACCAACTCACAAATGTACTCACAGACATCTTCAACAACTCACTGAGTCAAGCCATTGTGCCCAGAAGATTCAAGTACAGAAACATTATATCACTGTCAAATAAGTCACCACCTGCTAACCTAAATGACTATCATCCCATAGCTCTCACATCCACTGTGATGAAAGGCTTTGAGCGACTGGTCAAAGATGTAATAACATCCAAACTACCTGCAGATTTTTTATCCACTCCAGTTTGCATACAGACCCAATCACTCCACAGGAGATGCTATTTCTTTGGCAGTCCAGTTATCACTGGACCACCTGGAGAACAACAATAGCTATGTAAAGCTACTTTCATCAACTTCATTTCAGCTTTCAATACAGTCATCCTGCAAAATTTGATCAGAAAGCAGTTTCAATTGGGCAGCATCACTCCACTATGCAACTGGATTCTGGACTGTCTTATAGATCGACCCTAGAAAGTATGGACAGGCAAGAATACATCAGAGAGCATCATCCTGGACACTGGAGTCCCACAGGAATGTGTCCTAAGCTCCCTGCTTTTCACAATGCTAATCCATGACTGACAAGGACAGCTCAAACCATATCATCAAATTCGCAGATGATACAACAGTTGTGGGCCTCATCAGGAATGATGATGAGACAGCCTACAGAGAGGAGGTGAATCATTTCATAAGTTGTTGATATAGCAATAACCTTGCAGTAAATGTCAACAAAACCAAAGAAATAATTGTGAACTACAGGAAGAGCAACAGAGCATACTCTCCACTTGTAATCAATGAAGAAACAGTTAAGAGAGCAAAAAGCACAACATTTCTGGGGGTGCAGATTGCAGAAGACCTGACGTGGTCAGCCAACACAAATGCCATCATTAAGAAGGTGCACCAATAGCTTCACTTCTTATGAAGTTTAAGGAGAGCAAACCTACCATCAACGGCTCTCAAAACTTTCTATAGGGCCACCATCGAAATTATACTGACAAACAGCTTTACAGTATGGTATTGAAGCTGCTGTGTTTCTATGTACCAGTTCCTCCAGAGGGTAGTGAAAGCAGCTGAGAGGATTATCGTGAACTCCTTCCCATCCATACAAGACCTGCACATGTCCAGATGTCTCAGCAGGGCAAGGAAAATAACTATAGAGTTATCATCCTGCTTACAAGCTGTTCTCACATTTAACATCAGGAAGGCACTTGTGATGCATACATTACAAAACCATGTGATTCAGAAACAGCTGCTTTCCTCTAGCTATCAGGTTACTGAACTCTAGGAACACTACCCTTCACACTGGACATTAAAGCAGTAATCCAAAAATACTAAAACGTTTCTATAGTGCAGTAGGTAACAAGGCCTTACCTGCACCCAGACAGCAAAGTCAGCAATAGTCAAACTGAACTGTCTTACTGTGCAATATAACTGTAGGCCTTAAATCTATTGCTTAAGTGCAAATTTTCCAGTGAAAATAAGCTAATAACCTACTAATGAGTGACTATCTGTTAAATCAGTGCAATAATGCAGGTATTTATTATTGTTGTGTTTGGCATCTGTGTCTACAGAAGTTTGTGTATTATCATCATGTTAAATGTGGTCTTTGTATTGTATGCACATTGAGTCCGAAAAAACATAATTTCACTCAGTTTGTACTTGTGTGAATCAAAGTGACTATAAAGTTTACTTTGACTTTTGTTTTTACTGTATCTACTTATAATAAGTATGAGATAATGCCCATGATAGCTACACTGATACTGAGGTCACAGAGGCATCTGAAACTTTGGAGACCTCTTCACATCCTGCAATTATGGCAGAAGGTATACATACTAAGACATGCACCTTCCAAGTGGCCTAAACCTAAGGCTCCACTTGAACTGAATCCATAGCTTATTATTAATCTAAGTCAGTAAGAATGTATTTTTCACTTGGGAAGTACATGCGGCTAACAAACATAGTAGATTCTCCAGCACAGATAGTGACTTTGAATAAGCCTGACATTGTTTGGTTAATTGCTTAGTTCTCTTACTTTGTTATTGTTAAAATTGTTATTATTTTATTTTATTTTATTTATGTATGTATTTTGCTGTGTTTCATATGGTTAAATGACTTTCTTATAATATTAGGGATACCAGCAACAACCTGCTCACCAGTACACAAGATATCAAAGACAGGTTGAAGGAGTACTTCCAGCAGGTTCTGAATGAAGAAAACCCAGCAGAAGCTGTATTGCCACAAACACAGCCTACAATGAAAGAAAAGGAGGCACCCAGCACAGAAGTAAAAACAATACTGACTAAATGAAGTCACGGAAAAGCAGCAGGCTCAGATGATGTCCCAAGAAGATATGATCAAAATGTTGGTTGAGATAAGGGAGAAATGGCTACTGAGTGTATATATAGCAGTGTGGAGAGAAAGGTGTACCCCAGATGACTGGAGAATAAGCATACTAGAGCAAGTGTTCAAGAACAGAGGGGGGCACTCACAAATGTAAACAGTATAGAGATATCACACTCCTGTTGTGCTGTATGAGTGTTATGGAGAGGGTGATTGATACACAAATACAAAGAGTTGTAGAAAGTAAGATGGGAGATGCGCAATTCAGAGTCAGAACAGGATGCAGCATAACTGACCCAATGTTTGTAGTGAAGCAGACAGTGGAGAAGAAGCTAGGGATGAATAAAGAGTCTAAATGGGCATTCCTACACTTGGAGAAAGCATATGACAGAGATACAAAAAGATGATTTGGGCAGCCTTGGGATGGTTTGAAGTCCCAGAAACATTGGTAGAATTCAAACATGACTCAATGACATAAATAAAATATAAAAATAAAAAATAAATGAACGAGAAGGTCAAGCTGAAGCCAACTGACAAAGAGTCTCAGGGGTAGTGTGAAACTTCATAATGCCAAAGAAGCTGAAAAGTATTGTATAAAAAACAGTTGTGTGGCCAGTACTACTGAATTGAGGCAGTGAAGACAGAGCAGAAGAGGAAGCTAGAGATAATGGACATGAACAGGTGATGGAATACACACTATAGGGTAAATGAAGAAGTCAGTAAAGTGAGCACATCAGAGCAGATTTCCAGGTAACTGAACATATTTTAAAGGTTCAGGCACATGTCGTGGAAATCAAAAGTCAATCTAGTATAAAAATTTGCAATACACAGAAAGAAGATAAAGGAAATAAGGACAGTTAGTAAAGAGATGGACAGAATTTGTGAAAAAAGACATTTGACAATCAGACATGACTACTGAATGAAGTAGGAGATTGGTGCTGAATTGAGACAGATGTCAATATTTGTCACAGCATCTTAATCCATTGTAGAGAATGGGGAAAAAGGGGGCTGATGACAATGCTGCCACTAATGGTGATGATGAGGAATATCCATTGGCAAGGAATAACAGAAGGTAAAGACCCTGAAGTAAGTTTATAGAAGAAGAGATACAATGGATGATGTATACACTGCAGGGGGTATCAGTTTTTATCTTTACAGGAAGCAATGCCAACAACTATCAACACCATTGACAGAAAGTGAGGCCGAGTAAAAAAGACTATAGCCTGGGTGGGTATTGAGAAGTATCTGACTTGAAGCTGAGAGTAAGGTCTAGGAAGAATGATGTAACCTTGGACCGCATTGCTATCTGTGGGACAGATCATGACCTAAAATTACTTTATCAACTGGAAAACTATTCTAAAAGTTTATATTATGTTTGCAAGACCAAATGAGTGAATGTTCCACTTTGTAAGTTTAATAAAGGTGTGTTTTGCATATGTCATGTTTTCAGTGCCATCATAAATCCTATGATACTTAACAGCTGAACCAATGAACCTGCAGGGGAAAAAACAATGAATGAAGAGAGAGAAGTCAGAATAGAAGAAATTTTGTGTATGCTTTCTGGACTGGTTGAGGACATGATATCTTTGAAGGACAGTTGATGACCAGTAGATGTAAGTAGAAAATGTAAGGACAAAATACAAGTGGCATTATACAGAATCGAATAAAAAAGTCTGTGTTTGTGGTGCTGATGATGACCACAAAGCACATATTAGAAATAGACATGTCTGTCTTAAAAACACAGTTGGATTTGCACAAAATCAGATTAAGAAGGGGAGATACTGTCATAGCAAGTGTGCCATAATCAGTCTTTGACAATGATTTAAAAATGGTTATTCCGGAAGATGTAAGACATTTCTTTAATCTTCTACAAGAGGCAGATCTTGAATTTGATCTTGTGTACAGAGATGGACGGTTTCCCATTAGGGGAAAACATCTTAGAAAAGTTATGCACACTGCAGAGTTATTTAACTAAAGAATGACTTTGGTAGTTGAAATGAGGCTGAATTTTGTGCAAGAATAACATTCCTGATTTTTCAGGTGGAGGAAACCTGTTTTGTAGTAAGAGATGGAATGCACTTTAGGTGTGTTGACTCAGGTCTGCTATTCCTCTTAATCTTAATTTTCCTGTGGAGTATACACACATAGAAATTGTTTACCCTGGTAGAAGTCAGTTATTTAATTGCCCGTGGGATGGAAGTGATAGGTTCTAGTTCTGAAACAGAAAACCAAGGGGAGCTGTCAGTGAGGTTAACTTAACTACTATGGATTCCTGCAGACAATAGAAAGACAGGAGATCCCAGAGTATTAATGATGATGGGATTACTTAGCAGCTGACAAAATGTCATGAAGGCAGACTGGAGGAAGAGGCAGTAGGAAGGACTGTTTGTCTCAGGTGAATGCATATCAATATATCAAACTGGGGAGACAGACAACTGGAAGAAGAGATGAAGAGAATCATATAGAAATCACAGCCCTAAAATGGAGTTATTAGATTCAGGATGAACAGATGAAAAGAATTAGAAACAAGCTGAGCAAGCCGAAAAGTAGACTAAGGCCAAAGTGGGGGGGGGGGGACAACAATATTAACACTACAGGTAACAGCCCATATACATAAGAACCATGATGTCCATAGATATGTGATTAGTATGCTGGCTATACAGATAAGGCCAATCTAAACAAAGTTACAAGGCAGGGGTGGGGCATGAAAATATGCCTGAAATTTCATTACTGGTCCAAATAAGAATACAGTCACCAAAAGAAAAGGACATTCATGATGGCAGCTACAAGTGCAAATCCTTTTGAACATGATGTCAGACTGAAGAGGAAGGAAAGTTCATGTTCACAACTCACTGTAATCATCAGAAGAGTAAGTAACTAGATGTAACAAATGATGTCACACAAAGAGAGATATAGAGTATTATGCAAAGGAGTCTGTACATTGTCAGGATCTCTAATTTATCCTGAGGATGTGAGAGCAGACCACTGAATGAGCATACAAAAAAGAGGAATTTATAGGAGAAAGCGATGTGCAGCTGATAATACCCCAGAAAGACAAGGACTCAGCTTGCAGTTGGAGCAAAGTAGAGGAATGGTGTAGAGATACTAGACAGTAATACTATAAAGGATTCAGTACACTGCAGGCGCCTGAAGGACAGAGTGGAAAACAATGTGACATGAGCAACTATAATTCTTTTTTTTTTTCAAATATAATTTTTATTAGTTTTGCAAGATTTATAACAGAAAAAAACAGAAACATATCAAGACACAACATAATACATTATATACAATTATCAGTCTTGCTATACAAAAGGATTGGAACCAGGTAACAGGCAGACATATTCTATCATAGCAAGGCAATAAAAAAGGAAAGAAAAATAAAACAAAATAAAAGGTGATAAAGGAATAACTTCTATCCTAAACATCCAGGATAGCTATATCAAAAACATGAACCTTAGAGATAAAAAGAAGTGAAGAGTCCCCCCCCCCCAATAAGAAACTAATGTGATATAAGAAAAGATATAATCTGTTCATATTTAAAAGAAGAATTAGCGATGGTTAGAGGAAAGAATGTAAGTTTGACTTATGAGTAGAATAAAGAAGAATAAGAGGGTATATTGTGAGAGAACACTATTCACAATATTTACAACTATTTACAACTTGAATGCCTTAACAAATGTGTAAATGGACATCAAACTAGTCTGATTGACAATAGATTATCATCAGCATTAATTTGTTACAGGACTGAAAAGTACAAACACAAAGGTCTTCACAGATTCTGTTAATAGTAGTGTTTGTTGTATGACAATTATTTTAATTGAATTAATTCAAAGAGACTGCACCAGTATTTCCGGAAATAGTCTTTTTTCTGTTTACTGCTAGAGCAAAACTTATGTGCAGATATATACTTAATTGCCACAGCGTTAAAATTCTCCCAAGAGATTACTAAGGGATTTACACAGTTCTTAGCCATAAAGTATTAGAGAAGAGTACACACAGTTATTAAGATGTGACTCCAAAGTCCTGTTATAGGTTTAGGAATAATATTCAGGATTGTGGTTTGCCAGGAAAAGGTGGTCTTCTTGTACCCACTTTTTCCAGTTGAGCTCTAAGAGAGCACCATAATTTATGTATATATTTGCAACTCCAAAAGATGTGGAGTAAATCTGCATGCTGGAGGGAACAAAAAGGACATGTTAGGTTTTTGTTGTACCCAAATTTTAACAGAACCACAGGAGTATAGTAGGAGTTATTATTGATCATAAGTTGGGCATAAATCAAATTCTTGAAAGGGATTATATTAAGGGTATTCCAAATAGCTTCATATTTGGACTCAGTCGAAATTTCACATTGAATGTCATCCCAGTAATTGGAGTATAAGAGTGATTGTTTATATTTGATGTTTATCAAGAGCTTGTAGGCATGAGATATCATTTTGTTCCTAAGGGAAAGGGTTTTGATAATTGATTGTGCTAGAATTATATCTTGTTCACTCACTTTGCTGTTTGCGAAGTTTTGTTTTATTAATAAATGAAGTTGTCTTAACATGGGGTCATATCTACTTGGAACCCCAAAAAGTTCTTTAACAGCAGAAAAGTTCTTAGAATGGTAAACATGCCATACCATGGCATTTTTAATTATAGGAAGGCTAGATAGGTCTATCATTTTATTATTAATTTTTTATATTTGGGTTTAGGTGAGTTGGTTGGAGAACAAGAAGAGTATCCTGGAGATTACTATAATGTAGCAATGCTTGAAAGATATTCATTTTATTTTTTAATGTAGGTACAATTTTAGATTTGTACTCACTATCAAGCATTAAATGAGAGATAGAGTGAGGGTTTAATTTGAGTGAGTGTATATACTTGCACCATATTTTGACCCAGATTGGGGTCCATGTATCGACCAATGGTTCATAGTTTGCAATTTGGATTAAACGGCCTGCATTTGTTGTATTATAGTAAAGACTAAAATTGGGGAGGCTGAATCCACTTTTTTCTTTTGAAAGTATTAGTTTTTTATAGGAGACACTGGTTGATTTAGGGAACCAGAAGAATTCTGAGATGGTAGTTTCCATTTTATTGAAAAAAGTTTGGGCTATATTTAAGTTTATAGAGTTTAGATGAAATAATATCCTGGGGAGAATATTAATTTTAACAATAGCAGTTTTTGACAGTAAGGATAAATTGATATTTTTCCATTTGGATAGATCGTTGTTGATTTGTTCCCAGACTCTACTCAAGTTAGCTTTCATTAAATCCTGATGTGAGTGCATAAAGTTTATTCCTAGATATTTGATTGAATATTTAGTAGGTGTATCAAACGGGGGGAAGTAGGATTCCAGGTGTTTACAAGGATTCAGTGGGAAAATAGAAGATTTTGTGGGATTTAGTTTATAGTTAGCAGCAGTGGAAAAGAGACTTATTGTTTTATGAATTTAATGGAGATCACTATTCAGGAGTTCAAAGTAAATATCTAAATCATCTGCAAATGCTGAATATTTTAGCTCAATGTTAAAAAGTTTTGGTATATGATGATATGTTTTTTGGGTGAAGAATAGTAGGAGAGGTTCAAGATAGATATTAAAAAGATATGGTAAAAGGGGACAGCCCTGTCTAGTTCCATTAGTAATTTTAATAGGTTGGGACATTGTTTTATTGATGTACAAGGAGGTAGAAGCATTGTTGTAAAGCATTCTAATAGTGTGAATCATAAAGTCAGGGAAGCTGAAGTATTGCATGGTTAGATATAAGAAATTTAGATCCACATTGTCAAAAGCTTTAGTGGCATCACACTTGAGGGCGTATCTCAGATGGTTATCATTTTTACGAAATAACATTATTGTGTCTAAAGTGAGAGTATTATCGCATAACTGTCATTGTTTCATGAAACCTATTTGCTCAGAGGAAATAATTGAAGCCAGAACCTTCTGCATTCTACTTGCTAGGATATATGTCAACATTTTTATATCTATATTAATGAGAGCAATGGGTCTGTAGCTAAGAGGGTTATGCTTGTCAGAATTAGGTTTTAAAATAAAGATTGTTTCAGAGTTGTTCAAATATTTATCAGTGATCCCCTTTAAGATGATGTAGTTATAGAGGCTAAGAGTAATTTTAATATGCTGTTCATTGAAAATTTGGAAAAAATTCACCTGTAAAACCATTGAGTTATGGCGCCTTGCTGGGTTTGAGCTTTTTGATAGCTAACTTTATTTCATTTAGTTATAGGGCTAGCTAATAGACTATATTGTGAATGACTTAGTTTGGGAAAGGATAGTTTATCCAGGAGTTCTTTGTAGGTATCCTTATGAGCTTGATTTTGGGGGTTATAAATATCAGTAAAGGTTTCTGTAAAAGAATTAACAATGTCATCATTTCTGTATAGAGTTTTCCCTTTAGATTTTAACTCAGATATATAGTTTGGGCCATCTTTGATGTTTATTAGTTTGGCCAGTGTTCTAGAGGGGGTTTGAGCCCATTCCGAGTATCTATACAGGAGCCTTAATTTGGCTAAGGATTGGTTTTGTTGATAAAAGGAGTATTTTTTTGACTCTCATGTAGTTTATTTTCTAAGTCTGGAAAGTAGTTACTTTGAAGTTGTAAATCAATTTTCTTGCACTCATCAGTGAGGTCAGTGATATGCCTTTGCTCCTTTTTTTATAAAAGGATGCTTTTGTATAAGTATCCCTGTGATAACAGCTTTGGCAGCAACCCAATGAACATCAAAAGAGAAGGAGCACACATGGGATTCAAGCTCAAACTCAGATATTGGTTAATTTAATTTATAACATCATCTTTTTTAAGGATATGAATATTCAGTGTCCAGGTCGGACTGCTACTGCGGCCATTAGTGTGTTGTGTTGGGTTAATGCTCAGAGACACATTGGAATGATTTGAGATAGATCTTGCCTCAAGGATAAAATTATTAATATTATTTGAGAAGACATCTGAAATTAGGAAAAAGTAAATTCTAGACCAGACTTTATGAGATGTTGAGAAGTAGGTATATTTATTTGCCGTTCTATCATGATCAAAAATTTGAAATGGGTCAATTAAGTTGAAGTTATTCAACAGGTGTTGAATAGACACAGTCAGTTGGGGGGGTTGTTTCCTGTTTATGTTTGAGCTGTCATTTAAGGGGTCAATGAGCACATTTCTGTCACCCCCTACAATAAAGAAATGGTTAGTATACTGTAATAATAGATTGTGAATTTCATAAACAAATAGATGCTGGTTGGAACATCGGCTATATATGTTAAGAAAAAGTATAGGGCAGTTAAATTAAGGGTAAGAACAGGAAAATAGACACCACCGACCATTAGGGTCTGATTTAGTGGTTAACATTTCCCCAAGGAAGGTTTTTTTTTTAATTAAGATGGCTGTACCTTTTAAGGAAAGACTATTTCCAGCTCATATTATATGACTGATCCAGTTTCTTTTCCTATCATTATCCCATTGGTCATTTGTCAGGTGTGTCTCTTGTAAATAAAAAAAAATATTAGATTTATCCTGGTAATTTGGTGCATAATCAGTTTCTTTTTTTATTATCTTGAAGACTATTTATATTCTAAGTGTTGAATTTAATCATAATTCTTTATGATTTAAGAGTAAAGAGAAGAAAGAAAAAATATACAAGTATTTTTAGGGAAAGTGATTTGTATGAACTTTGCCAATATATTAAGCATAGCGTTAGATGATGTCCTATTGGCTAAAAAAGGTAGTTTGAGCAGAGTGGCATCCAGTACCTGACCGCAAACCTAGCGCCTAACCACAAAACTCCCTGAAATGATCTAATATAGCAAACAAACAAATGCATAATACATGTTATGGGATATTGCTGCATGTATAGAATAGAACTGGAAAGTTGCAGGGAGAAAAGCATACTAATCTTGATATTCCAAGTGTCAGCAAGCATTGGACTGCTCACCCCCTGCTGCTCCATAAAAGAGTTATAAATTAAAACTGAAAAAAGAGTAGTACCAAAGGTGTCATGTCTCTGGATAAAGTACTTTGAAGATTTAGATACTAAAAAAAGCATGCACTAGTCAGGTTGTTATCATTAAGTCTATGGCAAAGTTGAGTTAGTTGAAAGCCACTAGAACCTGACCTAGGTATGACAAAACTACTGTAATTTACCTTCAGCAAAAGCACAGATACAAGGATCAGGAAGCAAATAGTCTACTTAGGTTATACAGAATGCATGCTTTGCTTATGATCATGACCAACAAGATAGCATCCAATCAAATATATTAGACTATCTGTCAATAATATATATCCAGTATAGACTGTCCTCCATCTGACAAAATAAAACCTTAGCTATAAGTGTGACTAGCGTCTCTAGTCTGTAGTTGTAATATTGCGGCCATCCAAATGATAGAAATGAAACAAAAAACAAGCAGGTGACAACTGGAACCTTCAACTGCAACAGATAATATAATTCTGCAAATGATGTATAAAGCGATTTTATTTAACGTTTTTCGTTTGTTCAAAAAACAAACTTCTTCAGATACCAGTAAAAAAATTAAAAAAAACAGGTTTTAAAGGTTACACTCAAATCAAGTGTCTATCCCGACCAATCAGCAAGAAATATATCTCACATCTACTCCTCCCTCTCTTAAAATAACATGCTACGGTATATCTACATTCAATAATTTCAATGTAAACAAAGTACATCTACTACTACTACGATGCATAACTACAGCTACCTAACTAAAACATCATTTTGTTGACAAATTTTTTATATATATTTAATGTATTTCTATTCATACGTAAATACCAAAACATTAAATTATCCATCTACATGTACACTAAAACTTGGAAGCACATATAAATTACTAAATACATCGCTTACTCACTCTAATGACAGGAAAAATGAATTCAACAAAATTAATCTAAACAAATTCCTGTTTTTATTGACCTCATGTCTTTTTAGCTACTTAACTTCATCTTTTCAAGTTCTTCATTTTCAAAATACAACTAATTGAACATAAGTCATTTATACCTGGACAGTTATATGCATTAAGGCATATCTGCCAATACAACACGAGCTCTTCCAGTAATAATGGTACAGGGCCCCCTTTGCTATCCAAAGGTATTTTATCAATCACTTTATATTTAAATTTATGATTGTTATGTACTTATATGGTTTTGCTAAGGCATTATCTTTCTTATTTTTGCTGATGGCATATTGGTGTTCGTAAATATGGTCTCGTAGCCTATGCTCTGTTTTACCAATATAAAAAGCCAAACAGCACTGACACTTAGCTAAATAAACCACATACTTCGAGTTGCAATTCAATTTCTGCTTGAGTTTATATTGTGAGCCATTTATATTGAATGAGTTGCCCACTTCAATAAATCTACAAAAGTTGCAACATTCACATTTGAACATACCGAGAATTTTTGGCCTATGCCTATGTTGTTGTTCTAACAAATTTTTCAAATTCTTTCCCCTCCTAAATATAACTCTGGAGCACTCACCCAGTTTGCTAAATAACATTGGATTATTCCTAAATAAAGTCCAATTCTTCTTTAGGATCTTAACCACCATGTGGCTATCCAAACTAAATGTGGTGATGAAACTAATATGGGAATTTATCTCTCTCTCTCTCTACTCTGTTCATGCAAGGACTAACTACACTTTCTTGGTTGGATAGAAGAGCTTCTTCTGGCTCATTATTTCTTATGTATAAAATTGGCATGTAAAACTTGTTGTTCCTTTTAAATTTTACCTCATCTATCAACTCGTCCAGCAATGATTCTGGATATTCATGACTTAGGAACATACATTTCAAAGTGGAACATTCATCCTCAAAATCCTCATCATCACTGATGATTCTTGCCACCCTCACCAGCTGGCCCTTAACTACTGACCACTTCTGGTGGTGGGGGTGGCAACTTGGAAAATGCAAAAATGCATTAGACTATGTACTTTTCCTGTGGATTTTTGCCATGAAGCAATTCCGTACTCTATCCTTTTTCAGATGGATATCTAAGTAACTGATGTCTTCTGAATTAAATGTAGATGTAAATTGCAAAAAGTGGGTAGAGTTATTAAACTGGTCTACAATAAAGTTACCTGTATTGCTGTCACCCTTCAATAATATAAAAATATCATCTAGGTAACACGTGTAAAAGACCATTAGATCTTTAACTTCTTCATGCTTAAACACCAACGTTGTCTCCTAGTATACCATGACTAAATTAGCTATACTAGCTCCACATGGGGAGCCCATGGCTACTCCCACTTTTTGTAAATAAAAATTATTGTCAAACATAAAATAATTATTTGACAAAAATCATGTCCAATAATTCCAACACCAGAGAAATTTCTAACTCCGATGCTTTATTTTTCCTTAACATGAAACCTATCCACTCAATACCTATAGTATGAGAGATACATGTGTACAAATCTTTGACATCGACTGTTAGAAAATTATATTCCCCATTGTACTGTAAATTGTTGATCTTACTAAGAAATGACCATGAATCTTTACACACTTGTTCTTCAATGATCAAATACTTTTTTAAGATCGAATCAACAAATTTGGCACAGGGATATGTAGCTGAATTGCGACCATCGACCAAAGGTCTCATTGGAGGGTTTTCCAGATTCTTATGGATTTTTGGAACTCCAAACAAGATTGGGATTTTTGGATAAGGTAAGGTCATGTAGTTATAGCTATCTAAGTCTATCCTGCCTTCTATAAATAAATCATTTATTATATTTTTAATATATTGGTAGGCTCCATTCACTTCACTACATGAACTTAATTGATAAGCTTCACTATCTAACACTTTTTTCATCCTGTCCACATAATCCAAATTATCCATAACTACCAGACCACCACCTTTATCTGGTTTACACACCCAGACTTCCTGGGATTTGAGACACTTAAAACATTCCCATTCATATTTCTTGGTTTTTTACTTAGTTTTCTTATTAAATCATTCATTAAGCAAGTTTCTGATATCCAATTCACAAATATATTCAAACATCTGAAGTAAAGGGTGAATCGGGGGAGGTTATATACACTAGATATTTGAAACCCACTAGACACTGTATCCTGAGATGTTTCACCCATCATCAAGTGGAAATTGAGTTTCTGGGTAAGCAATCTAATGTCCAGGATAGTTTTAACCAAGTTTAAGTGGTTTGAAGGAGCAAAAGTATATCCTTTAGCAAGAAAGTCCACAGTATCTGAACCAATGCTCACTAGAGAATAATTGTATACTTTAAAGTCACCACTTGTATTGGTGATGATCACTGGGACTGGACTATTGGTGATTACCTCTTCCATTTGTTGAATTTACAGTTGTTCTTTGAGTTCTGGACCAAATTCCTCTGTTTTGGTTTGGCCCCACCTGAATAGCCCTGTTAAAAATTCTGGTGCCTATAGAGGTTATTATTGTTCTCCCTCACAGAATTTTGTAGTCTCTCACTTTTACGGAACTCCACTGGGCCTCTTTTGGTGTCTGTAGGACCATTGACACCATCTGAATCATTAAGTGCAGAGTTTCCCTGTAGGTTGCCAACCCTACCAAAATTGTTGTTATTGTTATCAGTCCCATTGCCATTATTTGGGGCTCCTCCATTAGACTGGTTGTTGACATGGCTAGTTTGGTTGTTAACATAACTAGCTTATTGCCACACTTGTGCTGTGGAAGGTAAAGGGTAGGCTATACCTTGATTGTACACCAAGCGGTCACGTTGCAACTTCTTGCCTTTATTGGCTTTCACTTTCAACATGTATTCATCAATACTTGTGAAAATACGACTGTACTCAAATCTATATCATGAAAATTCTTCATCAGTTTTGATATTCAAATCCCATTCCAATACATCCTTGGACAAATTTTCAACCCAAATGCCATAATGTTTGATCATACACTCAAGTAACTCAAAGCCCTGTTTATCAAACAAGGCCAACAGTTCTTTATGAAATAAAGAGTCTGCCTCCAAGCCTGTAGGGTACTGATTTTGATGGAGACCTTTTGGAATCACCTTTTGTTGAAGGCATTCCCTAAAATATGACATTTCCAATTGTAACTTTTTCAATTTAACAAGTTTAATGTCTAATGTTTTAAGTCTACCAACCAAATTTGTATTCAAGGAAACAGCATTACCTCCAGCCGGCACCCCTCCAGTTTTAACTTGCACGTTGCATGAAAAATTGAAATCCCCAGCCAACCAAGTAGCCAAGGGGGGGGCAGCCCATAAGCCCTGAGGTAACTCCAGAATCTGGCCTTACATGCGAGTTGTTCTGTTGATACTGCACAAGCTGTTCCATATGTGAAGTACTCACATTAGCCGAACCATGTGTACTGCTGATAAACCCTTGCAAAATACCATTCGGTAGTGTGTTCATTAAAGATGGACTCACGCTGGTGACTCCTGGGCCATTGTTTGGACTAGTCCTACTACACGTTCCTCCTATTTGTTGCTGTATATCATTGCCCGCCACAGGCTCCAAATTCCGTAGATTCTCAGGCTGATGGCTACCAGGATTAGAACCAGGTGTGGAGCCAGATGCAGGGAGGTTAAATGTAGTAAAAGTGTCATGAAACTCACATTCAAACTGGTCTAGTCAGTCTATACGCATAGACAATGATTGTAGTTTAACAGATAAGTTGTCCAACAAATTATGCAACTCCGTACTCTCCGTCCCCAAAGGGATTAAATTCTGATTTTGTGAAAACAGGCTCGGGCTGTTCACCATGCCAGAAGCCAAATGCAACTAGGGAACCACCACAGCCACACAAATTATAGAAACAAAACAAAAAACAAGTAGGTGACAGCCGGAACCTTCAACTGCAACAGATAATATAATTCTGTGAATGATGTATAAAACAATTTTGTTTAACATTTTTCATTTGCTCAAAAAACAAACTTCTTCAGATACCATTAAAAAAAAATTTTAAAAACAGGTTTTAAAGGTTACACACAAATCATGTGTCTATCCCGACCAATCAGTAGAATGGGGAATATAATTTTCTAACAGTCGATGTCAAAGATTTGTACACATGTATGCCTCATACTATAGGTATTGAGTGGATAGTTTTCATGTTAAGGAAAAATAAAG
This sequence comes from Protopterus annectens, assembly GCF_019279795.1. Lineage (NCBI taxonomy): Eukaryota > Metazoa > Chordata > Ceratodontiformes > Protopteridae > Protopterus > Protopterus annectens. The sequence goes on along the minus strand of NC_056743.1, from coordinate 1,860,684,576 downwards.
CATCGGAGTTAGAAATTTCTCTGGTGCTGGAATTATTGGATGTGATTTTTGTCAAGTAATTATTTTATGTTCGACAATCATTTTTATTTACAAAAAGTGGGAGTAGCCATGGGCTCCCCATGTGGAGCTAGTATAGCGAATTTAGTCATGGTATACTAGGAGACAACGTTGGTGTTTAAGCATGAAGAAGTTAAAGATCTGATGGTCTTTTACACGTGTTACCTAGACAATATTTTTATATTATTGAAGGGTGACAGCAATACAAGTAACTTTATTGCAGACCAGTTTAATAACTCTACCCACTTTTTGCAATTTACATCTACATTTAGTTCAGAAGATATCAGTTACTTAGATATCCATCTGAAAAAGGATAGAGCACGAAATTGCTTCATGGCAAAAATCCACAGGAAAAGTACATACTCTAATGCATTTTTGCATTTTCCAAGTTGCCACCCCCACCACCAGAAGCGGTCAGTAGTAAAGGGCCAGCTGGTGAGGGCAGCAAGAATTATCAGTGATGATGAGGATTTTGAGGATGAATGTTCCACTTTGAAATGTATGTTCCTAAGTCATGAATATCCAGAATCATTGCTGGATGAGTTGATAGATGAGGTAAAATTTAAGAGGAACAACAAGTTTTACAAGCCAATTTTATATGTAAGAAATAATGAGCCAGTAGAAGCTCTTCTATCCAACCAAAAAAGTGTAGTTAGTCTTTGCATGAACAGAGTAGAGAGAGAGAGAGATAAATTCCCATCTTAGTTTCATCACCACGTTTAATTTGGATAGCCACATGATGGTTAAGATCCTAAAGAAGAATTGAACTTTATTTAGGAATAATCCAATGTTATTTAGCAAACTGGGTGAGTCCCCCAGAGTTATATTTAGGAGGGGAAAGAATCTGACAAAATTGTTAGAACAACAACATAGGCATAGGCCAAAAATTCCCGGTATATTCAAATGTGAATGTTGCAACTTTTGTAGATTTATTGAAGTGGGCAACTCATTCAATATAAATGGCTCACAATATAAACTCAAGCAGAAATTTAATTGCAACTCGAAGTATGTGGTTTATTTAGCTAAGTGTCAGTGCTGTTTGGCTTTTTATATTGGTAAAACAGAGCATAGGCTTTGAGACCATATTTACAAACATCAATATGCCATCAGCAAAAATAAGAAAGATAATGCCTTAGAAAAACACATATAAGTACATAACGATCATAAATTTAAATATAAAGTGATCGATCAAATACCTTTGGATAGCAGGGGGTACCTTGTACCATTATTATTGGAAGAGCTCGAGTTGCATTGGCAGATATGCCTTAATTCATATAATTGTCCAGGTATAAATGATTCATGTTCAATAAGTTGTATTTTGAAATTAAAGAACTTGGAAAGATGAAATTAGGTAGCTAAAAAGACATAAGGTCAATTATAATAGGAATTTGTTTAGATTAATTTTGCTGAATTCCTTTTTTCTGTCATTAGAGTGAGTATGCGATGAATTTAGTAGTTTATATGCGATTCCACGTTTTAGTGTACATGTAGAGGGATAATTTAATGTTTTGGTATTTGTGTATGAATAGAAATACATTAAATATATATAAAAAATTTGTCAACAAAATGATGTTTTATTTAGGTATCTGTAGTCATGCATCATAGTAGTAGATGGACTTTGTTTACATTGAAATGATTGAATGTAGATATACCGTAGCATGTTATTTTAAGAGAGGGAGGAGTAAATGTGAGATATATTTCTTGCTGATTGGTGGGGATAGAGACATGATTTGAGTGTAACCTATAAAACCTGTTTTTAAAAAAAATTTTAATGGTATCTGTAGAAGTTTGTTTTTTGAGAAAACGAAAAACGTTAAATAAAATCGTTTATACATCATTCGCAGAATTATATTATCTGTTGCAGTTGATGGTTCCGGCTGTTGCTTGCTTGTTTTTTGTTTCATTTCTGTAGTTGTAATATGGTAAGTCAAGGGATGAAGGAACAACAGAAAAGGAGCGTAAAAAACATTTGAATCAAGTTCCATTACAACACCTATGTTAACACAAGAACAACATGCATAAATATTAAAGCTTTAAGGCAATCTAGTGCAATCAATTCCATCTAACATAAATTAAAAAAGAAAGCAACCATCAAGACATTCCAATGCAGTAAATAATGAGATCCAGCATGGGTGTAAGAATGCATGTGGGTAAGATTTCTAGTTATGCAGTACCTCTGAGCTTAAAAAGCTTTAGTTAACTGCCATAAAGGCATACATACATAATAGGCAGTCATTTCCCTTTCATAAAATTTAGGAAATGTTAATTAACCCATATGTGAAAAAATATTTGCTAGTGTACTTTCTGAGATGTAAATGATGAGATATGAGTGTGGGTGTGGAAAGAAAGAAACTTTATGCAATATACTCTAGCAGAATTCTAAAGTGGCAGCTTCACTGTAACATTTAAACACAATTTTTTTTTATTTTTATGTGTGCTCTCCACTACCCAACATACAGCCCTGGTACACATCATTAGCAGTAAATTAATAAAACGAATGGGGGAGGGAGCACACATAAAAATGTTATGTATAAATGTAAAAGTGGTACTTGAACATTATAAGACAAAAACATATGTACAGTACTTTTAAAACCATTGTCCTGCAGCTACTGGAGGGCGCAGGATGTCTGGGAGCAACAAAGAGCAGTTATTTTAATACAATACAGTCTATTTTTGACTGTAACAGTGACTACAGTAATCCCAGTGATGCACTGCTTCATTTACGGCGACCTCCCGACCTCATGACATCATCCGCCAATGTTCCAGTTGAGTTCTGGGTAATGGAACTTTGAAACGGCTCTGGAAGCCCAGGAAAAGGCTTGGAGTGCAAGACAAGGCCCAGGAAGGCCAAAGAGAGCCCCCACAACTGCGTTAAACAGGTCTGACCATTACTTAAATGACAAACACAGAAAATGATCTCCAGGAGAGTCAAAAAGCACATGAAACGCCCTGCTGTACTCCATGTAAGTCAATTTACAGTTAGAGATGAGTCCAGCCTAAAAAGAAGATGCTTAGTTGTTGTTTCCTCAAGTTATATAAGATTAACCTGATAAGAAAAATGCACTTTGACATATTTTTAATGCCATTTAATGAAACAATGACAGTTTAATTGCATTATATTGTGTATTTTGATCTATACACATTAATCCTGACAAGAAAACCATTTGTAGAAAGCTTTCGGTTCCATATAGGTCAGAGCAAATTATTTGTTTATTCTTCCTTCTATCTCTTCCTGCAACTCATTTGCTTAAAGCCTTTTAAGGATATAGAAACATAATGGTTATTTAGCTGGTGTAATTGTTGAACTTATAACTGGCTTACTGCTCAGGTACTTCACTGAAAGCTCTCATTAATGCTTTTTTTGCTTCACCCACTGTGTGAATTAAATATTTTTGGTCATTGTGGTGGAAGGAGAGGGTAGATGGATACTTCATTTGAAAATGTGTTTTCTTTTTAATTAAAAATGCACAGAAAGGAGCTAGAGCTTACCTTTGAACCTTGATGAGTTGTGGAAGGTCCTGGGAGACTGTAATTTCGTGTCCATGTAATAGTGCTTTTCTTTTTTGCAGCCAGAAGTATTATATTTGCATGCACAGTGTTTAGTAACGTGGCATATATTTGTCTTGGAGTAGTTTTATCTTGTGTTCTAAGTAGTGCTCTGTGAGCTCTTTCAATTACAATGTCCTTAGTGATAGCTTTGTTGTCAGTAATTGTTTCAAAGATTTCTGTTAATATGACTGGTATTTGAGTTTGATCAAACTTTTCTGGGATACCTCTTATTATAATGTTATTTCTTCTACTAAGTGCTTCTAAATCAATGATTTTATGTTGCAGATCACAGATAGTTTTGTCATTTAAGTTACCTTTGCTTGTAGATCCTGTACTTTCTTCCCATTTCTTCAATTTTAGTTTCAATGAAGTTAAGCCTTGTAATTATTTGATCCAGATTAGAGCCAAAAGAGCTAAGCTTGTCTGCGAAGATTTTTTTCTCATCCTGGAGAGGTTGCAAGACTGATTTAATGTCATCCACTGTAAATGCAGGTTCCCCTTTGGTTTTGGAGGCTCCTTTATTAGATTCCTGTGTTTTAATTGATTTCTGTCTCTTAGATATTACATTCTTCTCTGGGTAACTATAGAGGATATTTTTGTCTTAGATCTTAGAGTTTCCATAGAATCTTGCTGACAAGTCATCCTCAGCTGAATTTCTTTTAATATTTGGTATAAATCGGTAAAATATGACTTGGTTTCCTTTCCTTTTACTCTCTCAATTCCAGAACTCAGTTTTTAAAGTGAGGGCTGTCAACATGCAACGGTATCCATCAGTCAGTCACTGAAGAGATAAGCACAGGATAAGTCAGGTAAAATGTTGAAAAAATCCAAAATTGTTGATGATTTCCTTTTTCTTGTATGCCTGTTGATCAATATTTATCACTTTTTGTAAAATTAAACTCCAGATGCGGGTTGTAATAAGCGGATGATAATAGCTGTTGCAGGAGCTGCAGAAAGTGTGTGCTCAGTGCTCTGCGGCCATCTTGGAATCGAGCAGTTATAATTCTTGAAGAGTTGTGCAACAGAGAAAATAAGTCTGCTCAAACAGATGGGAAGATGCAGACATATAATACAAATGTGACTATGTTTACAGAATGAACGTTTATGTCTCTCCCTGGGGAAGAAGGAGAAAAGGGGAAACACGGAAGAGAAAAGAGGATTGGTCAGTGCACACTACATGGAAACATTCACATTTAAGACTTGACTAATCAAGAATTCCCCATGACAAGCACATTTTTCTGTAGTTACCTTTTAATTTTGCTGTACTTCAGTACCAACAGGGGGATATTGAGGCATGCATAACAGAGAAAATGTTGGCAGTGGAGGGAGTCCAACTATTCAGCAATAGAGATCAAGATATTAAGGGGTAAATGAAAGAAAACACAATGATGAATGCAACACTCAACAAAGACACAGCAGACAAAATCAGTGTGTGTTAGTTATATGAATAATGAGACAGGCTAATGATGATGCACAAAGATGAGCAAGTCAAAAAGAGATATGAGATGGTGGTTGTTGTACGAATGGTGGCTAAGCCATAATGTTTATACAAAAAGTACTGAAGTAGCAGGAAAATAAAAAGGTACACCAATTTATGAGCCGCAAAAAATAATTTCTCTTTTCAAGTAATGAAATAAAAAAGATTATCTATGTCTCTATCTATCTATCTAGCGCTCTGTATATCCATCCATCTATATATCTCTTTGTCCAGAAACTGAAACTGATTCTAGACAAAGAACATGCAGTAAAGCAAACAGTATTATTAGTAGTAATAAGAGAAGAAATAGGCTGCATTGAATGAGTGTTCTGACCTAAAATGCCAAATTCCACAAGCATCCCCCTACTCCAATATTCAGTCCAGTTTTGTGATTTAGAAGCATCGTTTCCAGAGGGGAAAAGTCGACATTCTTGAAGATCAAGCCTAGTAAAGAAGGTAAAATGAAGGGAGAGGGTTAGAAGACCAGCATAGAGGGACATTGAGGCACTGAACTAAAGTGAAGACAATAGTGGAAGGGGACATATGGAAAAGACAGGGGAATGTAGTATAAGCAGAAGACTAGTACAGAAGGACCCTGAAGTACTAAGCTAGAGGGAACAGAATAGTATAAGGGGACATATGAAAGTGATGGGGCGTGGAGCCATAAGAAGGGTGTGATGTTATAGTCTAAATACCAGAAAGATAAATGTGTAGCCCTTAACTGAAACAAAACTGGCACACATAGATGAAGGTCACAAAGGAAAATTAGAATGAGAAGGAAGCAGATGGTAAAAGGAAGAAGGAGAGCAGATACAGGAGTGTAGAGGGTTAAGGAGAGCTGAAGTGATCTGTGACAGTTCCTCCTTTGTCAGAGGCTGAGCATAGGTGCCATTTGAGCTTAGAGGGTGACTTAATTCTAGTAAGAACCTATGACCCTCTGAACCTAAGAACCTGTACAGAAGACTAGTCATGCCAGTAATACCCAGATGATTCAAGTATTAAACTAAGAAAACCACCCATCACCAAGATGAATATTGTTTCCTTGTGTTCATTAAATCCAACAGTAAGTCACACTTTATCAGTTTTTTTTATTTTTGAGAAGTTTATGTTAACATAGCATAAAAAACAGATTTTTTAAATGTATTTTATTGATTTATTTATTTTTTGAAGGAAGGCAAAGGCCCATGCAGCTCACATGTTAGAGACTTTTTTGCTGCATTTTAAATTAACTGGAACACTGATCACAGATGACCAAGACTTTGAACCTACATCCTTTTAACTTTTCCATACCAACTCTATAGTCATACTAAAGTGGATAAAAATGAAGCAACACTGCAATGCTCCACTGGCTTATTCCATACACCTGGTTCACACAAACTAAAACAAAACTAAATCAAATGAAAGCTCCTGAAAAGAGAATGCTTTGACTGAGAATAATAATGACATCTTATCTTACCATATTGATAATAACAAATGCTTCACAGACCCAGAGGTCTTTTTATGACTGAAAAAATGGCCCCATTCTGCAGCCCATTTTCAATATTACAGTATATATATTTTTTTCCAGTTCAAAGATTCAAAGAAACTTTACTGTCATTTAGGAAACACAAGTGTACCTAAATGAAATTTCAAGTATCAGCTCTTTTACAGGAGAAAACAAACACAAAAAGACAGACCTGATAGGTATTAAAGAATAAACAATAGCTATAGTACAAAAGTAAATATCTAGTGAGCTGATGCACATGCTCGTACACTATTTATTACACTGGACAACACTGACTACTAGATGATTAACACATGTAAAGAGACGTGCACTATACACAGAGGGGAGATTTAGTGATATTGCACATAAGGAAGTGATTGAAATTGCAGTTGAATGAGAATATATTAATTCTACAATGCAATAAATAAATAGAATTACTGTATGTAAAAGAAAAAGAATGAGAATGTAGCAATCTATTATAGTTTTTATACATAGGTTCATAGGTGTGTATTAAGCTAATGGCCCTGGGGCTTTTACAAGCCTAGCCACAGGATTACCCTGGCATAGTGCCACCCGACCTTAGTTCCCAGTGCCCCTGTCAAGTATAACCACTGGATCCAGATTTATTTCTGCATTGATGAGTCTTATTGCAGTTGGATAAAAACTGTTAATGAATCTGGAGGTACTTCAGCGGATACTCAGTAACCTTCTCCCAGAAGCATGTTTAGTGAACCAACCATACTCTGGATGAGAAGTGTCCCTCAGTATTTTGTGTGACCTCTTTTTACATCTCAGTTCAAAAAGCTCCTGTAAGGTAGGAAGACTAGTGCCCACGATCTTTTCTGCCGCTCTTATTATTCTTTGCAGCTTCTTCCTTTCGGCCATTGTGCTGTTACCGAACCATACAGTGCAGTTGCTGGTGATAATGCTCTCGATGGCTCCTCTGTAGAAGGTATTTAGAGCATTTATAGAGAGATGTGCTTTTCTCATCCTTCTTAGGAAATGTAGTCACTGGTGGGCTTTTTTAATTAGCTGGCCTGTGCTTGTACTCCAAGAAAGATCCTCTGATATATGTACCCCCAGGAACTTTGTAGTTTGGAGTCTCTCCACTTTTTCACCATTGATCTTGAGGGGCAGGTGCATATTAGAGCTATTTCTAAAGTCAATAATTTCTTTTGTTTTATTGATGTTTAGGTCCAAATTGCTGTTACTGCACCATTTAATTAGGGAGTTGATCTCATTCCTATACCTGCTCTAGCCATCACCATTTATGAGTCACACCACTGTGGTGTCATCTGCAAATCTGATGATGTGGTTGTTGGTAGCTTTCATAGAGCAGTCCTGGGTAAGGATTGCGAACAGTAGAGGACTCAGAAATAAGATTTTCGATACCTGCACTGAGGAAGTGAAATACAGCTGCATATGTAGAGATAGGAAGTTGTAAAAAAATACTATAACTTCATCTAACTGGAAACAGAGTGGCAATTATGATACTTAGTTGCCCTAGATACCTTTGGCTAAGGAACAACAAAGTCATGAGTCAATGAAGGAGGCACTATTCCTGATATCATGATCTTTGATTGTGAAATGTACCTTTGACCAAAGAACAATGAGCTCATGTCAGTAAGGGAAGCACTGTTCCTCATGTCATGATCTTTGGTTGTACTGGATACCTTTCGTCAAAAGTGAAGGAGGCACTGTTCCTGACATCATGATCTTTGGTTGTGCTGGATAACGTTGACCAAAGAATAAGAAAATCATATGTCAGTGAAAGAGGCCATGATCCTGATGCAAGAGATGGATTGATGATGAGTTTTAATGGATTTAAGATAACAGGGGCTGACAATTTTAAAGCAGAAGATGCAATTAAACAAGCTTATGGTTCTTTTTATCTTACACTCACCTTTTTCAATGATGGTGTGATGCTGAGGCTATAACTTATGCAACAAAAAATTTGCCAAGGCATCCTAGAACACACTCTAAAAGATCTCAACATTAAACATACTAATCAACAAATACTCTTTCTTCAAATCTACATACTGCAACGCCATACAGATCACCCAAGAATCACCAGAAAACAGGCTTAAGCCTTTAAAGCCCATTAAGTCTACTTCCACGCATTAAGTCTGGTGATTCTATAGTTAAGAATACAGACTCCACACTGACCAGACTGGATAAGAACAATGTGACTATAAGCTGCATGTCCAGTGCTGGGATCCATGATGTTACAAGGGTGCTAAGGTCCCTTAAACTCAACAAGTATGATTACTATCTAATAGTGGTCCATGTGGGAGTGAATGAACTGAGGCACTCCACCCAGAGGGTCATGTAGAGAGAGACATTAAGAAACTTACTATACATGTGTTAGAAGCAGAAAGGACATTGGTCTTGATTACTGTCTTACCGTGACCATGAATAATGCCAGATACCAAGACAAGATAATTGGCTTTAACAGTTGGCTATGCAGTTGATGTCATTCTAAGAGGACCCAGTATGTGTCAACCTGGGATGATATGGTTAATAAGGGTGGCTTACACCTCCCATAGCATGAGTCTTGTATAATAGCTAAAGCCATGGCCAACCCTATAGTGCTATTTTAGGCAGAGTCTCTCTAATGAATATTCCTATATAGCAAACCAGAATTCAGGCAAAAATATGGCAACACTACTCAATGCTATGAGTCTAAACAAAAAGATACCAGAACTTGAGGCCTTCCTGTAACTCAAGCATGTCAATATCTGTGTAACTAGTTAAACACGCTTCAATGCTATGACAGCACTCCCTCTACAACAGAATTCAACAACTATCTTGCCTTCAGACTCTTTAGTAACTCTGGAGGAGTATTTGTCAGAAAGACCATCACCTCATGCCAAATTTATCATAGCCCTAACTTTACCCTCCTGGAGATCCAAATCACCCTTTACAAATCCAACTATAATATCATAACTACTTACTGATTACCGGGTTCCTATTACCTAATTGCACTTCCAGAAGGTCTAACACCAGAAGTTCGTACCTGGAAGTTCGAAAGGTGAAAATGTCGAAGGCGCGGATGTCCGAATTCTTAACCAGGGAAAGAATTTGGTTGGACGTTGCTGCGGCTTCAACATTTTCTCCACTGTGGTGCAAAAGTTACGGAACTGGTTAAGGTAAGTGTGTGATTGTGATGGATGTTGGCGTTAGGGTGCCGGTAATGTAAGTGTGCAATAGTGATGGACTTTAGGGTTAGGGCGCTGGTAAGGTAAGTGTGCGATAATGACGGACTTTAGGGTTAGGGTGCGGGTAAATTAAGTGTGTGACAGTGGCGGACTTTAGGGTTAGGGCATGGGTAAGGTAAGTGTGTGATAGTGACGGACTTTAGGGTTACGGCGCGGGATAGTGACAGACCTTAGGGTTAGGGTTTGGGTTAAGGTTAGTGCATAGGTAGTTGTGTATGTAAGGTTTAGTGTAGATTTATAAGGTTTTTGGTGTGCTTGTGTTGTGTGTGTGTTTTTTGGAACAGCAAATTTTTTCCCTGGGAAAAATTTTGCTGTTCCGATGTTTCGATGTTATTACATTTCGATCTTCCAAGTTCGAACATCTGGTATGCGACCTTCTGGAAGTTTGATAATGCAATATGAACCCCTGATTACCATCAGTGTCTCCCTCACTGATTATGAAAATTACCTTAATACCATAGATGAGTTAAGTATTAGACCAAATATCTTCTTGCTAGGGGATTTTAATTGCCAAAGCATTACCTGATACAATTACACCCTTACAAATGGATATGCTTAGTGTTTCCTAGACTTTTTTAATGCCAAATGCAGTGGAATAAATTGTAAACCTACGCACTACATGTTATAAAATTTTTGACTATGTGTTTACCAACCTAGCCAACATGTATACCCCAACACATCTCCTCATCCCTTGTTAAATCTAACCATAAATGCACTACCTTCTCCATTAGGAATTAAGGGTACCACCCCGACATGGAATGAAACCATATTTATGGGTCTTCTTCAGGACAAATCTACTTCAACTAGCAGAGCACCTAAGCAAAATTCCCAACAATCCCCAACAATTTACCCATGTCTGTACCTATACTCCCTAAATGTAACGGTAAGTTCAGTAGTAACCCTCTCTGGTGGAACTCCCTAAATGTCTCCCTAAATGTAACGGTAATTTCAGTAGTAACCCTCTCTGGTGGAACTCCCTAAATGTAACGGTAAGTTCAGTAGTAACCCTCTCTGGTGGAACTCCCTAAATGTAACGGTAAGTTTAGGAGTAACCCTCTCTGGTGGAACTCCCTAAATGTAACGGTAAGTTCAGTAGTAACCCTCTCTGGTGGAATTCCCTAAATGTAACGGTAAGTTCAGTAGTAACCCTCTCTGGTGGAACTCCCTAAATGTAACGGTAAGTTCAGTAGTAACCCTCTCTGGTGGAACTCCCTAAATGTAACGGTAAGTTCAGGAGTAACCCTCTCTGGTGGAACTCCCTAAATGTAACGGTAAGTTCAGGAGTAACCCTCTCTGGTGGAACTCCCTAAATGTAATGGTAAGTTTAGGAGTGACCCTCTCTGGTGGAACTCCCTAAATGTAACGGTAAGTTCAGTAGTAACCCTCTCTGGTGGAACTCCCTAAATGTAACGGTAAGTTCAGTAGTAACCCTCTCTGGTGGAACTCCCTAAATGTAACGGTAAGTTCAGGAGTAACCCTCTCTGGTGGAACTCCCTAAATGTAACGGTAAGTTCAGGAGTAACCCTCTCTGGTGGAACTCCCTAAATGTAACGGTAAGTTCAGGAGTAACCCTCTCTGGTGGAACTCCCATGTTAATAAACTGCATAATAAAAGAAAGAAAACAATGAAAAGCTGTAAGAAATCCTCATGTTTGTCCTCAGAACCTGCCAGTAAGGAACTTAAAAGCACTATTAGAAAATGCAAAGCAGAATTCAAACTTAAGGTCACTACTGATGCCAAATGAAACTACACATCTCTTTTCAGTTATGTCAGGAGATTAAAGAATAATATTCAACAAAGCACTGAGCTCATCCATAATAATATCTCACATTCCAGTCCCAAGGATGTAGCCAATATATTAGCAGATAAATTTAGTGCTAAGTTTAACTTTACCCTACTCACATTATTATGCTCAATATCCTTGAAAATTTACTTTTCCCTGTTATCACTTTGGAACAAGTATTAGAAGCCTTGTCATATGGGCATTGGGTGATGCAGTGGTACAGAGGTTAGCACTGTTGCCTCACGGCAAGAGGTTCTGCAGTTTGATTCTTGGCTGGGCTGCCTTCTGTGTGAGAGTCTGCATGTCCTCCGTGCATTTGCATGGGTTTCCTCTGGGTGCTCTAGTTTTCTCCCACATTCCAAAGACATGGATCTGGAACATTTCTCCCCATGCCTCAACTGAAAATAGGCTCTGCTCCTGTTGGACTTCCCTGTTAAATAAATAAATAAGAATAAATAAAAAAATAATGCTTCTATGGAATCAGATTACATACCAGGCGGCATTCTCATCAGTAACCTTGTAACAGTTTTGAAATTCTAAAAGAACCAATCCGACAAAGCACCAAACTCCGCCAGTAAGCCACAACTGCCACAGAAAGATGAAAACAATAGCAACTAATTGAAAAGATTATCAAGCAACCTTACAGGACTGGAAAACCATATGTTTTAATTGATCTAAGTTCTTAAATCTTCAAATAGTAAGACTTCATCAAAGATAAAATATGCATGATAAACACATCATTTTATGCAGCATAACACATCAAGGAATTATGATGTGAAACAAGTTATATTAAATAAGAAAGCACACTAAGAAGTATTACAACATAAAACACATAAAAAAGTAATTGTAAAATAAAACTATACATAGATTATTATCTTGTTAATTCAGTAATACAGACTTTTTTTAGGAAACTGTTTAAAGACAGTGGGGGAATTCAATAAAGACTACACTTTTTTGTAGGCATTGCACCACAATGCTTACACAGATGTGAACATTTTAAGATTCAGTAAGTGTTGCTGAGTCGTGCACATGCATGTGCAAACACGGAAAATTCCATGGCTTGCAAATCACCTCATAAGTAGGTGCTGATTTTGTGGGGACATGGGCAAAATTCTTGGCTAGGCTTATAAGGGTCTCCAGGCCAATAGCCTAGTATTATCCTATGAACCTATCCTGTAATCTCATGCAAATGAGGCAGGTAGAGCAATCCAATAAACAGAAAGACATCTCTTCAGACCCCCTATCATTTTCCATAGGGTGTGTAGAAAAGTTCCATGTGCAGGAGTATAGACAGACAAAAGGGGGTGTAAAACTATAGCTATGTGGGCATAAATCCCCTGAAAATGTAATACCAGATACACATATGAGCAAAACTGTTATCCTGTATGTCAGAAAGATTAAAGGGAATAACATAAAATATATATATTTTAATAATCTTGGCATGTTTGCACTACGCACCACAGTGTGCAAACATGCTTTATAGAAAAAGAAAAAAATCTAATATTATGTGACAGAAATGTATTACAGGACCTTGTGTGGGGTCCCTACAATGGTGCATTGCTGCCAGTGCTAACATGATTGAGCTGTGAAGTGTGTAGTTTCCAGGCTGTGAGCATGGATATGTAGGCAAATGAGGTGGAGTTACTGAATAGCAGAAAAGAGTACTTATGTCCGCATATCACCTTCATGTAGGCTCTTAGACTCATGTTGATGTTTACACAGGATGTAGCTGACATCAGAGGGTGTGTCCACTGACTTCTAAGCTCTTTTAAGCTTTGGTGGGTGTGTTTGCATGGTGCACTGCCTTACTGAGTGTGTGTGAAATCCAGATGTATTCAATTAGATATTTTGACCTTAAATAAGTTCTGCTGCCCACCATGGTGCTGTCTGCAGCATTGCATACTGAAATAAGGCCATTCAATTATGCTAATTATATTGTAGGCAAATGAAATACATCACAGTTAGACAAATCACACATTCCGCACCTCCAGCAAAGCTGTATAAAGTATGCAAACACCCTACATTCTGATTTTTCCCTAATACTCTGCATCATTGGAGTACCGACTTGGGAATTTTAACTGAGATAATGCTAGGGACTGCTGTAGGTCTGCTACATCTATATGTGCTACATTCTGAAGTCAATGCTGCTGACAACAGGCATAGGCAGAGAAGAAGAAGAGTGTTCAGGCCCAGGGTAACCTTCCAGGAGCTACATGAGCTGGAGATTGTAGAGCACTACAGGGTGGACAGGAACATACTACATGAACTCACTGAGCTCTGCTGCCCTCAACTCAAACCCAGAGCCAACAGAGGGGAGCCCATCTCAGTGGAAACAAAGGTATATGTAGCCCTTAGGAAAATAGCTACAGGTACTTTCCAAAGACCATCCAAGGACATGATGGGGGTCTCACAGGCATCTGCAGCCAGGGTACTCCAATATTTCCTAGATGCCATCCTATCACATGCCACCATATGCCAGTGAGCACATATCTTTTCCTCTCACTGCTGAGGTGAAGTCCAGCAACATGCAACATGTTTACCATGTAGCACACTACCCTGAAGTACTTGGTGCCATAGATTGCACTCATGTGCACATTAAGGCACCAACCAGTGAGAAAGGTAGAATATATGGCAGCTGCAAGGGGTATCACTCCATCAACTGCCAGGTCATGAGCAATGACAGGGAATTATCTTGAATGTGTGTGCTGGCAAACCTGGCAGTTATCATGACTCCCATATCTGCCATGAATCACAGCTGTACCAGATGTTTGCTACGGGGGGGAAGTTCTACATGGCCATTTACTGAGGGATGCTGGCTATACCCTGGAACCATGGATGATGACACCCATCAGAAATGCACACCCACCCATTGAAGAATGTTATAATGAAGCACACACACACAAACCAGGAACATCATAGAGTGCGTATTTGGGCCACAGTTCCTGTGCATCGCTATATCTGGTGGAGCGTGGAGCCCTGCTGTATTCTCCAGCCACATGTGCACATATGTTCACAGTATGTGCTATGCTACACAATCTGATCCTATGGAAACAGCTGCAGCAGGATCATCAAAGGGAAGGGATACACAGCCCCCCACCAGTGCCTAGGCCACCATAGCCACAGTCACAGGAGGGCTTGGACGAAGAATCCCCTGCTGATGTCCCTGTAGGCAGATATAGGTGTGCTCAGTATGCCCTGGCTTTGGCTAACAGACAACACTTAGCACATTCACTGACAATCTAGGGACCTAGGGGCTGACACCCTACTCCTACTCACATACATATATTAAAATTGGTGCCAGGCAGCCCACACATCCTGTACCTATCCATGTATTGGTTATGTACTGGTTGCATTAGACAGAGTCAGCACTGAACTACAATTCTGTTATCTGCTGCATTTGCAAAGTAAGTCTTTAACCTGCACAGTACTTGTAAGGGTTACTATGATATGGTATTGTATGTATGGATTTGCTGCATTTATGCAAGTAAATATAGTGAGCTATTTGGGCAGCAGTAGCATCCATATGGGACTACAGATAACCAGCCAACTATTATGTGTTACTTAATATTCACTAGGCCTCATGGTTGGAATATTCACTACATCAGTCAAGAGAGATATTAAGCAGTGGGGTCACATAATACTTGGACTACTGTGTATCCCAGCAGAATATGTGGTGGTGTTCCCTCACCCCAACACAGCAGTGTTCCCATATAACTGCTTTAACAGTAACTCATCAATGGTATATCAGCAGTCTAGGCATCTCAGGGCAGTAACATAGAAATTGAGCATACATTGTATGTCCCACTTAACACAGGAATAACAATGTACATATGTGTGCTGTTGATTGTGTGATGAATGACTACTCACTGTCTGGCAGCTTGTGTGGCTCAGTGAACTGGGAGAATTAGCATGGGTGATGGTATTGATGGTTCTAATCTGGAAGTAGCCACATCTTTTGTCAGTGTCTGCGTGTGGTGTAACATTATTAACCTCTGTCACATATTAATTACGTCAGACAGCTGGAGAATGCCATGGACATTTTGAGTGGAGTGCAGGACTGCAGACATAGGGACAGATGTCATTGTCTGTAACATACAACATCCCAGACTGGAGTCAGTTTATAGCTACTGACAATTGCATTGGGCATGCTCATACACTTATCTATCTCTATGTACTTACAAATAAATATATACCTATATATACATATGTATGTATGTATGTATGTATATATATATATATATATATATATATATATATATATATATATATATATATATATATGTGTGTGTATACCATACACACACACACACACACACACAGCAACATTTATATATACATACCTGTTATATACATATTTATGTGTGTGGATGCCTGTATTGTCCTACGTACTCTAATAATGGTCAATAAAGCTGCACTGTCACATATCTATAATGTTGGTCAAAGGATCCAGAGTAAGGGCTCAACAGTACTTAATGCACTTACCTACAGACCCCCTGTGCCTGCTGGATATCGCCAACCATACAGCAGCAGGTGAGCAGGTGGTGTAATGTATAATGTTGTCTACGAATGCACTGACAGGGCACATTGTTCCTGCCCACAGACTTGCCCATCCAAATCCAAACAGACACATATGGCCATACTGGTAACTGTAGACACATAGCTAGGATAAATAGTTATCTGACTGATAGTATACTAGATGTAGATAACAGTGTAAAGCAATATCACTCTGCAGGCCACATATGCTGTTCAACACAAGCCTGGTTTGTGTAATCCACAAGTAGTTTGCCTGCAAACATATCTAAAACAGAAGTCAGTTGTGGCATGTATGATAACTGCTGTGATCTATAGTGAGTAACACTAGATAGGTAGTGGTGCTGATCTCACTCCAGGCCACTTGGTGTGTGTGTGTGTGTGTGTGTGTGTGTGTGTGTGTGTGTGTGTGTGTGTGTGTGTGTGTGTGTGTGTGTGTGTGTGTGTGTGTGTGTGTGCGTGCACGGGTGCGTGTCCACATGTATCCCTTTACAAAACAACTGAGAATCCCACACTGACTATCAAACTGCAATGGTCATTAATTTTTTGGCCCTGTAAGTTGCTGCTGGCTCCCAAACTGGTGTCTTCTACAAGGCCTGATGATGTCATCTACCTTAACACTACCAGCTGCCATTGCAATGTCAGACTTAAGCCATGGTGTTTGTGATATGTTTTGTGTTCTATAGTGTGCAAGACTAGATAGGAAGAAATTCTACTCTCACTCCAGGCCACTTGGTGTGAGTGTGTGTGTGTGTGTGTGTGTGTGTGTGTGTGTGTGTGTGTGTGTGTGTGTGTGTGTGTGTGTGTGTGTGTGTGTGTGTGTATCTCCATGCAGCATAAATATGATCAACTTAGTAACTTAAAAAACAGGTAGGGTTTTGCAGTATTGTTCTTGTAGCAGGTAGCACGGAGCTCCAAATGCTTGACCACAACTAGTTCTTCTGGTGTTATCAAGCATAATATGTCCTAAACAGACAGTAATGGCAGGCATGGGGTTTGTGTGTACATCATGTACTGTGATCTGTAGTTTGTACCATTGGATAGGTAAGTTTGTACCATTGGATAGGTAAACAGTAATTTGAAGTGGTGCTATCCTCAAGGTAACTAGGTTTGTGTGTGTGGCTGTTACAGCATTTCGCATCAGCTTATGGAACCATAGGACATTTGAACTTCACTAGCATAATGACCATACAGCCCTCACAATCCTAGACAACTTTACACCCTTATTTACATGATCAGCACATGCTGCCCCAGTCCAAGATGGACACAGGCAGAAGCCCTGTGGTGAAATGATGGTCACCCACCCAATCATACAGATGGCATCTGCTGAGATGCACTAATGTGCTCTGTTTGCCATTAGACTGGTTCTGCTTCAAAGGTGTGTTAAAGTCTGCTAGACAGATTCCTCCCACCACAATGTATTATTAACATCACATACTAGGCTAATGGCATTGGAGTAAGTAATCTATGTACCATGCCACCTACAAATATGCAGCATTTCAAATCAAGCAGGGTCACACATTGCCCTGTATGCAAGGCAGAGATCACCTCTGAGTAGTCTATATGCCACAGGCAGGCTACAATGACACTGATTTCAGACAATCCCCATTGAACAGATACTGAGGACATGAAGTTCCCTTGTGAAGGACCATTGTGTTGTGTGCAATTGCCAGTAGTGCTTGGAAAGGTACAGTACAAAATGGCCATTGCACTCACATACTGGCATGCTGAGGGAAGAGTACATGGAGGTTATGAGTATGTCAATTATGGGTGACTATGCCCTCAGTTATGACATATGATTCTTGTCTTACCACTGGGGAGACATGGTGATCTCACGTACATTAGGTGTAAACCTGTGTGGCCAGGTCTATTACCCCAGAGTATGTTCACGTGTTGTGACTACCAGGTACATAGGTGCTAGTGATGGAAATGATACTACATATATATCTGCATGGAGTTTATAGCCATTAGTATGTCAACAGGAATTTGTTCATCAATACCCTCTTGTATTATATTGGCATAACTCACAGACCCTATGACTGCTCACAGTTTGCAGGCATCAGCCAACATTGTTAGCCACAGACATTCAGTATTCACTTGTATTGTGGTTAAATGGATTCCATGCAGTAGAGAAGCCAGGACTGAGCCCTGTTGAATACAGTTGCTTACAGATCATCTATTGGAGGCAGAGTTCCCTATCTTGAGTATGTGTGCCATCAGTGAACCACTTAGTGACCCCTACAATGATATTACAGTGGATGCCTAACTGGGTGCTTTTGTCAATTATGCCTTGGGGGATATAGTCACATGACTTGGCTAAGTCCAGAGGGTTGTATACCCTGATGTCCCCTCACTCAGGTCCTTGGTGTCTGCCATGGATAAGTCCACCACATTTGACAGTCATGATCTCCTTATCAGAAATCCAAACTGTGTACCATCAGCTGTGTCTAGATCACATATATGGTTGCTAATCAGCTCCATGATGATTTCCCCATGGGCCTACAGATATGGCTACTCAGGAAAATAGGTTTATAGTTCTGTTGGTCAGTGGATGCACCACCTCTGTGCAAGGGTATAAGGGTTGCTGTTGTCCAGTTAGCTGGGGTGCAGCCAGTGGTTGGAGTATGACTGCAAGGAGTTCCCAGTGGTGTTAGTAATCCTTGTTGGATCCCATGTAGGATGCAACTTGGGATGTTAGCATGTCCAGTAGATGCTGTTTATACCCCAGAGAAAGGACAGTTATGACTTGCTCTGTAGATATGGAAGACATGGGACAGGCTGTTGGAATGTCATGTGGCACATGCAGTGGAGACAGGGGAGTAAAGTTGATGCAGAACCTGTGGAACAACAGGTGAGCTATGAGTACACATCCATTATATGTGGTATCATTATGTATGAGTTCACAGACAATTTGGGGCTGTCCTCTGAGGTTACACATGTAACTACATTGTGTGTTGTGGTTCTGCTTTGTGTGGGTTGCTAATTTTGTCACATACTGTTTCTACACAATATCACACAAGACTATGTGCTTTTTCTAGGTGAGGAGGTTGTGCCTCCATTTTAGGAGGGCACCCTCACCCCAACTATCACACAGCAATGTCCACCTCTTATTGTACAGCCTGCTAATGGCAGTTGTCCACCATGCAGGTTCTCTATGCCATGAGGAGTCTGTGTTCCTCCTGTCAGGTACAGCCGAGTCCATGCAGTTGTACTGATACTTGCATAATGCATGGGCGTAGGGCTCTGCATACTTGCATGTCCCATCTGAGGGGGGTGGTGTAGTCAAGCTGTGTAAACCATCCCAAAGAAGGTAATAAATTGCATTGTTGAAGTATCAGCTGTATCATGCAAGGGGGTTAGTTCTGATAGTTTTAATGAGAATGATCTCTGGTCAGATCTCACCAGGTCGGACCTCACAGTGGGAGGCTGCAGTGGTCCCCTCATACTGGTAAACATATGATTCAATATGCCGGCTCCCCTTGTGGGGATGTCACGACACTGCTCTAGTGCATTGTACTTAAGGATGTGGACTAACCTTTGGGCAAGTGATCTTTAGAATGACTAAGCAATACAGTTGGTGGTTACTTAATATCATCCCAAACCAAGGTGTACTGATATATCTTTATAGTCACAAGTACATTCAATTAAGCACTGTGGGTGTCTGAACTCATAGAACTTCTCCTGCAGCTGGCAGTGGTTTGATTAGTTGCTCTCCCAGTAGTGAATAGCACCTGCAGTGTCTCCAGGAGATCACAGTGTTTCATTAAATTTGAATGTGTTTCTGTACTTAACTCATTCACTCCAATGGAGCTCAGGAAATTTGCAGTGTAACTTCCAAGCTTTTTGACAGAAACAAATTATGTCCTCACATTTCAAACGAATGTTCATATTTCTGGAACCATAGGGGTTATGAAACAAGTATAAATGGCAAACTCTTCAGCACAAACTATTTTTATAGTGATAGTATTCTTGAGGTTCTAGGTGTTCAACTGAATTTTACAATTCGTAGTTAACATAGTAACGATTATGTTTGTAATATTTGTAAACAACTTACAATATCTGAGCAACCACTCAAGTTACATACATACTGTCAGCAGCATTTTATTCATCTACCTGAGAGCTTTCATATGAGGCTAAGGAATTCTGTCTGTGTTGCTTGGTTGTTGAGATATTTAGAAAAATATGAACATTATATCTATGTAAATTAATATCATAAAAACAGCAGTTAATATCTGTTTACCTGCACTACACAGAGGTCAAATACTAATACAGTTGAGTTTGTCATTGTGTAAGCTTTAAGAGGAAATCTTTTAAAACCTTGTACATAGCATGGTTTTGGAATTTTTGATGCCAGTATGAACAAGCAATATTTGATGCCTATAGGTGTCAGTAGGAGTGGATGCACCTGGAGGCATTACTCGGATGTAATGAGTTAATGAATATGCATACACCACCTGCAGTACCTTGCACACTGTCAGTTTGAGGTCTGAACATGTGGAAGGATGAGTATTTTGGAATGGCTGTGGTGCTGTCTACAGACTTGAACAAGATGTCCTTGATGGCACAAATGTCTGCATATTCCACGGTGCGGACACCTTCCATGGAATGTGGTTCAGTGTTGCCACTCCCAGCATGTAGCAGTATAAGCATGGTGTGGTATTTGTATGATGATGGCGTTCTCATTGCAAGGTGTTGCCTCAAGACAGTGCCTATAAAATGCACTGAGGGGGTATCAGCAGCCTTGGCCAGTACTCAAAATTTCAGGGGTGAGAGATGAAGACCATCTCAGGTGAAGCATTGAAGTCTGTTGAACAAGGCATCTCAGGCAGACATGTAGTAGATCCCCTTAGAATGACACTATACATTAAGGTTATTATTGACTTCCATTATTTTCTATGTGTATGGAGCCATCATCCTAATTGAGGATCAACTGCAGCTGAAAGCTATGTGCATTCCCATGAGAGACACAGTCTGTCTAAGCTCAGTCAAGTGTCTGCATACAATCCAGTGACATATGTCCCTAGTCGTACACACCTGCAGGAACTATAATGTTAACGTTATGTTAACTGATATTCCTTGAGTTGCGGCAATGTATGATATGGCATATTGTGTTAACCCACACAAAGCTAACTGTGATCTTTCCCATATGTAGCTTGTTGACACAGACATTAATGTGACACATGATGTAATTACCTATGAATAATAGGTGTGATTTTGTGTTTTGCCTCAGGTGTTTGACTGGTGAGACAGTGTATTGTGTTCTCAAGAGGCAGGCTTTTCTGAGCTGTCTGTTGTTTGGGAATGTGTATAGTAAGGAGCTGCACACATGCAGGTGTGTTTGATGTGGGTGAGGGTGGTGCAGGAAGTGAGCTGTGCATGTTGGCAAAATGCTCATTGCCATATGTAATGGCTGCTGTTTGAGACACCATGGAAGCTAAGTTTGAAATGCAGTCACGTGTCACACTTTGTGTGTATCATAGAAGTAGAGGGATGGGGACACTTTCCACATCTCATCAGCAGTCATTGATAGTGTGATTAGCAAGACAGTAATGCTTGTGTGTGCATCACAGTATGCCATTGTTAGCCAATGTCATGACAGATGGTGAAATGTAACATGTCACCTTTATGTAGGTCCCCTAATGTAGCATAACACCGGACAGTGTGCCATACAATGCTTTGCCAGCTATGTGGACCTTGGATTGTCCATAATGCTGTCATTAGGCTTGGTCCCAATATCATACCTACAAATGTGACACTGCAAGTCCTACAAAGTTAGGGCCATGCTTCCATATCCTTGGGATTGACAGCCTAACATACAGTTTTTGCAGACACTTCTTACACTGAAGATGTAGATGCCAGTGCATGCATAGAGGACTTTTTCAACGTTGCTGACATTACATTGGCCTTGCAAGCGTACAATGCCTGTCAAGCAACCAGACAGCATACTGGTTGTTGTGTGAAATTATATGGGAGCACAGACATGTGTTTCGGGTTCATAACTCTACAGTATGACATGCCTAGAAAATGTGGCAGGTGGACACACTTCAACCAAAGGTGGGCAGTCCACTGCAGCAAGCCTCACAGCCATGTCATGCAGATATCCACCATTAATCAGTTGAAGGTCAGGATGCACAACTTGCTCTGAAATTGTCACCTACAATGGATCACTCCCACTGCGCTACTTGTTTCAGCAAGCCTGGACATCTATGTCACTGGACATTGCACATTATATTGTGATGCTGCAGCTGTTCTCCTAATCACCATCTGATCAGTTCCCTAGTGACATACCACCAACCCTGGAAAAGAAGGCATAATACATGTAAAAGCCAACTGATAACCCAGGTTGCTAACCAAGGCATCTACCTGAAGAAGGGTATATGATGCCTACAGAGCATTTTATGATGCGAGACAAATATGTGGATGAACAAACAGATTGTGTCCTGCTTCTCATCCTGAGCTTCATAGTAACATTTTGCATGTGATGACAGCAAATAGTATACCATGAGAGAGTGGTTGTGGTGACACCAACATTAGTAGTTGCCAAGCAACAATAATTTAATGGACTTCCCTGCTTTCCACAGTCTTCACAAGGTAATTGTGTCCTTCCAGTACACACTGCTTGAGTAGTGACCAGCTGCAGAATACCTGTGTAAAATACCCACTATACCTTCACAGGGTATACATATTACACTTCTCTAACTTTTTTGTCTGTGCTATGTACAGACATTTTGGATGACTCTTTTCTTGGAACATGAAGGAAGTAACTGCAATACTTAGTTGGATAAGGGACAACTAGCATACATTGCCAGATTTCTCAGTCATGTAATATAAAATGCCATGAAAGTATTTAGCAAGGATATAATCAGTAACAATGACTTACACCTACTGACACTGGACCAAACACAATTTGTTTTGCTCCAGGGCAGGTCATGCCAAATTAACCTGTGGATCCCATTAAGTGTTACACTATGCAATGAATGATGGGAATATGACTTACTTCACCCCATAATCTGACAAGGTGTTTGACAATATTAGACCAGCAGGCCTTGCTGAAAACTGTGTAGGTTATTTACAGAGTGGTATGTCAGCTGGTGGATAGCCAAGTGTCAGATAGTCATAATCTGGGAAGATAGCATTGGTTAGATCTACACTGCAATGTTGCCAGTCACCAGTGGATATCCCTCAGACATCATTAATGGAGTATCCCTTCTAGCCTTTCCCTTCTCTGCAGTCATGGCCACTGTCAGTGACATCTGACTGACTACATTAACAGGCGAGTGCATATTAGGAGCTATAACTAAATCCTACTTGGAACCAACAGTTATCCAGGATGGCCTGAGACACATATTCAGTTGTTGGCAGAGTCACTGACAAGTAGTAAATGCCAAGGGTTGCACAATACTATCCTTCTGGAAGTCATCCACCCTGGAAAATATAGTAGTGTTTGGACACTGCACACAGTTGAACAATTACTCATGGACTTATGGACACAGAGAGTAATGCAGCATTTGACTTTCACTGGTCAGTAAGATGTGGGGATCCATTCAATGTTGTACATCCTATACAGAAAAGTATGGCATGTAAATCCCAGAATGGCATTGTTATACTGTATTTGGCACTCATCACACCTATCATTGAGTACATACACAGAAAGGTATGGCATGTAAATCCCAGAATGTCATTGTTATACTGTATTTGGCACTCATCACACCTATCATTGAGTACATACACAGAAAGGTATGGCATGTAAATCCCAGACTGTCATTGTTATACTGTATCTGGCACTCATCACACCTATCATTGAGTACATACACAGAAAGGTATGGCATGTAAATCCCAGACTGCCATTGTTATACTGTATTTGGTACTCATCACACCTATCATTGAGTGCAATGGCACCTCATTGTTATACTGTATTTGGCATGCATCACACCTATCATTGAGTACAATGGCACCTTTGCTATGTCACTGCACAGGTATATCTTACAACTGTAGCAGCCACACAGGTTCCATAGTAAACCAATACACATAGTAGATAACATGTCTTATGCAGTCTGTGTCAAGAACGTACATGTGTAGTCTATTCCCTGTATGCTTTGGAGGGGATGTGTATGGCTACCATATAGGGACGTGTCAGATCACACTGTGTACCTCCAACTTATCCAAGACAGGATCAAGACCACACTCCAAACCAGAAAAAGTAGAAAAATGTAACATGGATGCCATAGGTCATTAGAGCAGGACATATGAGCAGGTTTGACACCATGTAACAGACATGATTAATCAAAGTCCAGAAGTACAGTGCGAACCAAAACACTATTAAGCGACTCAAAAAAAAAAAAACACTGTTTAGAGGAGAAGCCAAGCACCAGACAGCTGTAGGTAAAAATCCAAGTTTATTGAGTGAACTGAAAAGCAGAACGTTCTGCTTTTCAGTTCACTCAATAAACAATTTTAACAGCTGTCCGATAACTTCTCCTCTAAACAGTGCTTTTTTTTGAGACATGATTAATGCTGTATGCAATAGAGCAGCAGATGTAGCCAGGGATCATGGTGCTACTGGTGGAGCTTCTGCTGCATAACAACCACTCTCAGTCACTGAGGAATTCCTGGCAAACCTAAGAGCACATGACAGCTCCCAGGCATCCATCACACCGAATATCGTGGATATGGGCGCCACAATTTCCATGCTAGAGGAATGTGCAGGTAAGCTTGGTTTCATCAGCAATGAAATACTGTAGCATTCAGCATGTCAGGGTGTACATACTTTTATGTGGGTGTCAGGTCTTTGTTCTTTGGGGGGAGGGGTTTAACTGCAGTTTGAATCTCATGCTCAGATTTTGACCAACATAACAATTAACAAAGTAGCTACTGCAAATGTGAGATATATGGATGCATTACTTTGTTATACTGCAACATGCAGTAGTACTTACATTACCACTCCCTCAGCTTTTCACAGGCCCATCAGGAATCGGACAATGATGTTGTCCTGCTCCTGGTAAGCACAACACTGTTTTGTCACAGATGTAGATTACAATAATGTATTCCCTAAAGTGTCATCCCAGGACTTTTGGCTGGATTGCTGTACTGTCAGCATGATTGCAAACTGCACAGATATTTTCTGACTGTACACATTTTAGAGTCATATGCCTTGTAAGTGTGACCACACTGATAGATGTGACACTATTGCCAGAACATTACTGATTGTCATATATGTCAACAAGTCTTCACAAATGTCAGCAGTGTACCTCATTGTTTCTGATGAGATTGCTGTATGAAGATTGTTTATTTACAAGTAACTACAGCTGTTTGTGGGAAAAGTAATGTCCTCATGTCCTACTATATGAGGTAGGGTTTTAAACAGGTCTGTAATAGTGACAACAGTGTACAGAGCTTTAAATATACTGCAACATAATATTGCAGGGCATAATTGTGCAGGCAATAATGTACTGCTTTTCCATTTTTTATCATAGCTGACCGGAGGTGTTGGTCTCTGTCCTCTACTCAACCTGATGTTAGTGTCTCTTCAGATGATGATGATAATGGTGGCTAAAGTGAGGCACAGGTGGGGGTTTCAGGGCTGAATATATCCCTCTTCTGCCCTCATTGTCACCACACACAGTCTGTATGCCTACATGTACCCAGTCCCCAGAGGCCATAGATATTGGACAGTCAGTGGGTGGGGACATTGAACAGGAAAATGTGGCAACCATGGCTCCAGTGAGTTTAGACACTGGCCATAGTGAGAGAGCTGGTGTTTATGTTTCATTTCCAGGAGTCTGTAGGGAACCCCTATATGTACACAGAGGCAATAACCTCATAGACGTCATAGCACAGGATGGAATGTCAGCACAGAAGAAATATGTCTTCTGCAAGGTACAGCACTATAGGTGCATGACTCCATAGGTTCATATGTGTATCACAGGCTAACAAGGACAATGGCATCATTCAGTGTACTCATGCATCCCTAATCTATGAAAAGTTCTGATACCCTTGATAAGTTTCACAAGGGTTCTGGGAGCTAACACATCTACAAGATGAGGTGATGGAGATGACCCATCTACAAATTTCTTGTGCCCATTATGGACATTTGTCCTACACCAGTTCTGATTGCCTTATTCTGCATCCCATTGTGTAATTTACACATGATGTCTGCTACAGCAGATGTGTGCTTCACCTGAATGGGAAGCCTGTTTCATATAGGGTGCAGTGCCTGTGTTACATACATGTCTCTCCAGCACGTGCTATTTATACCACAGTGATAGTGTAGGTGTGTAGAACAGGTAATACATGTGTTAGACTTGTCTTGAAAAAGTAGAAAAATGAACCAAAAGACAAGTGGCAGGACGCTCGATCCTCTTTATTAAAACACACAACTGCTTTCGTAAATGGTATAAATGACTTCTTCAGAATGAAAAAAAAAAACTCTACCATCTCTACTTATATAATAAAATAAAAAAATCACATGTTCTCAATGAGTTAATCAGTTTCAACCCAGCCTGTCTTAAAAACATAGTACATATATTGTTTTTAAACATACTACAGAACATACATAATGGTTGAGTTAGAATACTCTAAACAAAGAATACTTTAAAAAGCAAATTCAGGTTTCATTTTTAAAACACAACTAATGGAAATCACATCATTGAGTCCAGGGGGTACACTAGCATTGTACTTAATTTGCCACTTTAGTTCTTTATGCTGCAAAAATAAATCAAAGTGTCCCCCTCTTGGACCCATTTCAACTTGTTCCATAGCCATGTATTTAAAATAATGTTCTGGGTGATTTTTAACATGTTTTGCAAGTGCATTCTTTTCATCTAGCCTTGAAATATCTTACTGGTGTTGGTAAATTCTCTTTCTAAATGCCCCTTGGTCTTACCAATATAGAACATTTGACATACTTGGCACTTTGCCATGTAAACCACCCCAGAAGTAAAACAATAACCCTCCCTTGAAACACCTACCTTTAGAAGAAGCAGTTATATACTTTAATTCTAAATTCTTAGCCACTCTTGACCATCATGCACAAACTCGTACAATTAGAACTAGGGTTAAACCAGCCCCATGGCTTTCTAAAGCTACTAAGCAAAAAATCCTCCTTAGAAACAAAGTCTGGGCCAACTGGTGTACTACTAAAAAGCCCTGCAGATCAATTAAAGTTTAGACACCTAAGAAATGAAACAAAAAAAGCCATACAGTTGCACAAAAGTAATTTTTACTTTCATAGATTCATAGGTTTATAGGTTGATGCTAGGCTATCTGCCCTAGGGTATTTATAAGCCTAGCCAGAGTGTGTTTGGCTTTCGCCACCCTTTTAGATTAATTGACTGTGCCTCTTGTTAGTAGGTCACAGAATATAGCCCTTTTAAGGTTAGTTTACTGTGCCTCTGTCTAGCAGGGACACAGAAGAGATCCCAGGGGTAAACTTACAGTCTCCCATCCACTTGTCAAGATTTCTCTTGAAGAGGATCAATGAGGGGCTCTGCCTAACATCGATTGATATTTTGTTCCAGAGTGAGGGGAGCCTTTGGGATATGAATCTGTCCCTCCAGCATGTCCTATTTATTTCTGTGCTGAGGTTTAAGTCCCTGGAGCATGTAGCTCTAAGGGATTTGGATTTCCTGAGGTGGAGCATGTCCATTAGTTCTGGGTTGGACATGGCTTTATACATCAGGCACAGATCGCCTCTGCGTAGGCGGTAAGCAACTGAGTAGAGCTGGAGTTTTTTTAGTTGAACTGCATAGGGCATCTGTTTGAGACCCTTGATCCTCTTGGTGAGGTATTTTGGGGTCTTTCCAGTTGCTGCAGGTGTCAGGTAAGGTACATCCCAAATGGGACATTGTATTCAATTATGGGCCTGATGAGTGATGAGTAGAGAGGCACAATAACCTCTCTTGATCTAGATGTGAACCCTTTCATGATAAGGTGGGCTATATAGAAGGTCTTTCTAACCACTTTGGCCATGTGGTTGCCAAAGAAGAGATTACTATCAACTTGGGTCCTCAAATCCCTAATTACTTCTTCTTAACTTAATGGATTACCACCTATGTGGTAATTTGTGGGCACTTTGTTTTTCTCAAATGGGATGACTATGCATTTTTTGGCATTTAGCTTTAGGCCATGGTTCTGGCACCAGTTATCCATCTCTGTGAGACCCTTTTAGAGGATGCTTGTGTCAGCCGGAGATTCGATTATGGCTCCCAGTTTGCAGTCATCTGCAAACTTGGTCAGCCATAGTCCTCCTGTGTTAGCCTGTACCTCCGAGAAATATATACTGAACAAGAGAGGTCCCAGGACTGAGCCTTGTGGGACACTACTTGTAACTGGTTTGGAGTCAGACATGGCACCTGTGATTCTTACCATGTGGGTTCTATCCCTAAGCCAATTTTCAACCCATCTTGTGACATAGGGGTTGATATTTAAGCTGGTGAGCTTATTTATGATGCCTGAGTGGGGTATTGTGTCAAAGGCTTTTGGGAGGTTCAGGTAGGCTGTGTGAACTACCTTCCCTGCATCTATGGCCTTGGTAACTGTTTCAAAGAAGTCGACCTTGTTCAAGAGGCAAGATCTGCCCTTAACAAAGCCAAACTGGGTAGGATCCAGTGGCTGTGTCATTGTTTATAAGTTCCATGATGATACGGTCTATAGCTTTGCAGACCAGGCTAGTCAGGCTTATAGGGCGATAATTTCCTGGGTCCATTGTGGCACCACCTTTGTGGAGTGGGACCACTGTTGCTGTATGCCATTCCTTGGGTACATATCCTGTAGTAAGGCTGAGATGACTTTATGTGAGGGATCAGTTCTTCTTGGAGCTCACATAAGACGCAGCCCGGGACACCATCTGGTCCCATTGATGCTGTGTTTTTTGCTTTTGAGAGGGCAGCTCTCACCTGTGTATCTGTGATGTCAGGGAGGCTACACTCTATTGGGATAGACATTTTCTCTTTTTGGGGGGGGGGGGTTTGCACTGAACCTCTCTGCCAGGATGTTGGGAATGTCTGTGGGTTCAGTGTATTTTTTGTCATTTTGCACTTACTCAGAGCATATCTGGGAGTTGCCACCCAGGTTCCTGACATAACTAAAGAAGGCCTTGTGATTATCTTTAGTGTCTTGTGCAATTTTTCTCTCGAAGCTGGCCTTAGATGACTTTTATGAGGGACCGTAGTTTCTTGCTAGTGCTGATCAGAGATGCCTTCCCTTTTTGGGATTTTGCACTATCGTGTAGTAGTTCTTTTATCCTTCTCTGACTGTATTAATAATAATCGCAATAATGAGGCTCCATCCTCAGCCCTCTTTATTGATCTGTCAAAAGCCTTCGACATGGTGAATCACCACCTACTCATTAACATACTCCAAAACCTGTCATTAGACACACTGGTTATGCAATGGTTCCAATCCTACCTAAAAAACAGGCAACAGGCTGTATTATGGGAGAACAACATATCTTCACACCTCCCAATTGCCCTCAGTGTCCCTCAAGGCTCCATATTAGGTCCTATCCTATTTTCTATATTTATAAATGACCTACATTCTGTAATATCTCAAGCTACCTGTATTCAATACGCAGATGATTCAACATTAATATACTCAGCCACCTCTCCATCAGATCTACAATCACTAACTCAAAACATGCTTAATACAGTTGAGAAATGGCTTCTACACCGATGTCTTATCTTGAACCACAAAAAAACAAAACTACTACTATTCACTCCCACCCGTAGAGGCTCTCCACTTAATTTTACTGTTACATCAAGTAATGGTACTATCATATCTCCTGATCCTACTACAAAACTACTTGGGGTACTAATAGATAACAACCTTACCTTTGATTCCCATATAAACAGTACTATAAAAGCAGTCAACAAAAAACTAGGTTCCCACTACAGGATCAAACCCTTTCTGACCCCACTAGCCAGGTCCACTATTGCCCGTACCCACAATAACATTGCCAGATTTGCAACTGGGTCTACCTCCAGAACCCATCATTGTAACAATCTTAAACAGCTAGGTTGGTTAGAGTTGCCAAATCTTCTACTATTTAACCAATGAACAGTTGCCCACAAGATCCTGTATCAACCTACTAACACACCAATACTTACAAATCTTATCACCCCCTATAACAACCTCAAGACCATAAGCTCATCTAATAAACTACCTGTGCAAATAGGTAAAACTAACAATTTGGCTGGTGACTCTGTTCTCTAATACTGTGGACAAAACCTGGAATTCCCTCCACAGTGACTTAACCTCCCTTTCCTCAATAAACCTATTTCAAAGCAAACTGAAACCATACCTTAAATCACAATGGTTATGCCCCTGTGCTAACCCTGACTAACTACCTCAATTATCTCTGGGTACTAATCATCTTATCTGTAAGTGCTAGTTACTTTTCTGTTACCAAAAAAGAGTGTGACTCTACAGTTGAAAAGTTTTACTAGAAATTTCTTTGTATGACTAACTATTGCTGATATGTACTTAAATTCGTAAGCAAAAATCCAATGAATGGTAAAAAACTGTAATGTACCTCCATTTGTAAAATGTCTCTTACTGTAAATAATATTGTGATTGTGGAGCTTTTCTCCCCGGGCCTCTACTGAAAATGGACATCTATCCAGTTGGACTAGCCCAGTCAACAAATGTAAAATAAAATAAATAAATAACCTTTGATAGTGGTTTAATATACTGACCAGTACCTATTCTTACCCCTTCTCCTTCTAAAATATAGTTACACTTATGCCATTTTCCACATTTGTGCATACCCCTTTCAGCCACTCTAACACTATTGTTTTCCAGCACATTTTTAAAACAAAGATCCTTCTTATAGACTATAGTAGGTTTATCTCCTACTTTAGACCTAATGTTTTGTTCCATTGAAAAAATGTTCCACTTATGTCTTATGACCTCCTTAATCTCATAGAAGCAAAGATTATATAGTAAAATCAAGGCTCTTTTATAATTGGTCTGTCTTTGCACAGTGTCAGTACCATTTTGCTGCACATTGGTCAGGGTTGCAGTATTTCCTAACAAGGGTTTAAAAATACCCTCTGTTCTTTTACTTACTACCTCCACAATCACCTCACTCAGTAGTTTATCCGGGTACCCCCTCACCAACAACATTTCCTTAAGCATCTGACACTCCTCACAACTCACCATTCTAGCTAGTCTAACACACTGTCCTTTAATTAAGGACCTTTTTTGATGTAGTGGGTGCCCACTAGTAAAATGCAGAAGGGAGTTGGAATAAGTGGGTTTCCTGTACAGTATAGACTCAAAACTCTTGTTTTCCTTGTTCAGTGATAAGGACACATCCAAGTAATGTATCACTTCACTGTTAACCTCCATTGTAAACCTCAGAAAGGTGGTACTGTTGTTAATAAATTGAAAAAATTGCCCCCCTGCATTACATTGTGTGGTCGACATTGGAGTTAGAAACTCAGCAAATCTGCTGTTTGATTTGCTGAGTTTTGAACTTCTGTGACGTTCGACATCCAGAATTCGGAATTTCAGTTCATCCAATGGGCTGATCGACAACATGATTTTCAAGATTTCAAAGGTAAACTGATTTTCACCCTGTCCTGGTGAAACAGGGTAACCATTGCCAGCTTCATAATAATTTTTGCCTCTTAACATTTTTTAGCTTTTTGTTTTTGAGGTCAAGAATACCTTTGTCTATTTCCAAAAAAAAAATAGCTCTATAGACCTTAACTTTACTTTCAAACAGTAAATCATTTTGAATAGAATTATTAAATCTAACAATTGTTTCATTCAGCACATTCATTTGCCTGTCATTGTCCTTAATTAATAACTCAGTCAGCTCACATCCCTGTTGGTTAAACCGTCATGTTATGGACAAGGTCAGCCGTGTTTCACCTCCCACTCGACAGTAGGAGTTCATGTTGTTGACAGAGGCCTTCGAGGATTATATCATTCTCTGCATCCATAAAAGGGGCACAGTGTCTGGCATACATGTTTCCTTAAAGACAACAAAATGGGAGGACATGTCATGATCACATAAGTGGAAATGCACTATGTAGACATACAGCAAGAACAGAATGGCTGGCAGTATCTACTGCTTGCACATGTCATAGTTCAGAGATGTGGGGTTGGGAGGGTGATCTAATGGTTAAGGTGTTTGCCTTACAAACACAAGGTACAGGGTTTGAATCTCACAGGGATAGAGAGTGCAAACATACTAAGCGTGTAGATACAACTAAGATATTAGTAATAGGTATTCCTGTGTGTGCCATGACAGATACTGCTGTATGATCGCACATCCAACCCTGGAGTCTATTGTAGTGTGTCTAGGGGCAACTCACCTGATAATATGTCAAAACAATAGTGCCACATAAATAGCAGTGTGCTATTACAATTACTCTAAAGGGACAGTCCTACAAGACCAGTGTGCCACACTGACAGAAAACATTCCACCCTTCATGTATTGTACGTCCTCTGTAGGTGTAAAAAGTTCCGGAGATCAATGCCATCTCATTATCTCATTATCACAGTTCTATGAAAGGCTTAATGCTGTAATCCCCATTCCCTATAAGTATATTCACACATATGCATCATGTTGTAAACAAAAAGGTTACATACCTGATGGAGTACAGTACTCCTGTCTTGATATGTGTAGATATATAAAGTGTTTGGCAACGTGTTTACTCTGTGAAGACAGTCTCATACAGACTGGTTCCCCATAGCCAGCTGTTTGCTTTCCGTACATGATTCTCATCACCTGGTGATTACCTCTTAACCAATCTGTGATTGTGAAATGCTAATTGCAGCCAGCACAGCTGATTTGAGTATCATCAGGTAATGACATGCAACCACTGTATAAGTATAAGGCTTTCATGTAGATTAGAAGCTCTTTCTGATATGCTGCGTTGGACATTACTGGGGTCAAGATACTATGTCATCACAGACAGTACGTCTGTAGCAGTTACTTTTACTTACAGATGTATGTGCTACAGGGTGCAGGTGATGTTGCAGACAATAGGCACAGGCACAGGCTGCAGCTGATGCTGCAGACAATAGGCACAGGCACAGGCTGCAGCTGATGCTGCAGGCAATAGGCACAGGCAGAGGCTGCAACTGATCCTGCAGGCAATAGGCACAGGCACAGGCTGCAGCTGATGCTGCAGACAATAGGCACAGGCTACAGCTGATGCTGCAAACAATAGGCACAGGCACAGGCTGCAGCTGATGCTGCAGGTAATAGGCACAGGCTGCAGCTGATGCTGCAGGTAATAGGCACAGGCACAGGCTGCAGCTGATGCTGCAGGTAATAGGCACAGGCACAGGCTGCAGCTGATGCTGCAGGTAATAGGCACAGGCACAGGCTACAGCTGATGCTGCAGACAATAGGCATAGGCACAGGCTGCAGCTGATGCTGCAGGTAATAGGCACAGGCACAGGCACAGGCTGCAGCTGATGCTGCAGGTAATAGGCACAGGCACAGGCTGCAGCTGATGCTGCAGGTAATAGGCATAGGCACAGGCTGCAGCTGATGCTGCTGTCAATAGGTACAGGCAGAGATTGTGAACACTTTGGAGGACAACAAGCTGTAAGAGTAACTGTGGGAGCTGTGGCAGCCTTGTTGTAGAGGCAGAGCCAGTGAGGGTACCCATTCCACTGCAAATTAAGGCATGTGTTTAAGGTAAGTAAGCTAGGCAATGTTATCACTAACAGAGTATTAGACAAGATATTTGTTGTGTCCTTGAGCCAAATAAGGGGTAAATAAAACATTAAGTCAACCATTTGGTG
Source organism: Protopterus annectens (assembly GCF_019279795.1). Classification (NCBI taxonomy): domain Eukaryota; kingdom Metazoa; phylum Chordata; order Ceratodontiformes; family Protopteridae; genus Protopterus; species Protopterus annectens. Next base: position 1,860,650,716 of record NC_056743.1, on the reverse strand, counting down.
AACTGTCAGGCCATGTTTTACAGCCTGGTACTCATTTAGAATGTGTATGCTGACAGTCCTTGTTACTAGCATGGGCTTCATATGTGGATGTTACCTGTGCAGCTGTGATAATCTGTGACATCATTATGAAATGATTGTGTGCTGCCCTCTGATATTGGTGGGCCTCATGTGCATTAACTAAGTTAAAATCTTCTGTGAATTCATATTAATGCATGACCTGACACTTTATGCACTTTATGCACTTATAGTATTGCTATAGGGATATATGAAGTGTGTTCCTATCTGCAGGCCTGTGACTTCCATCAGTAAAAAGCAGACATTTCATTTGAAATGCATTGTGTGCATGACTCTGTCATTAATTGCTGGCTTCACAATAACGTAATTTAAATGTTACACACCACTGGATTTCAACTCATGACTGTGTGTGGCAAACTTATTGCTTGCAAGGCATTTAACAGACTGAGCTATTGAGTTCCTATTACAGGATGTGTATTTGTCAAAATATAAGTGCACAAATGCAGCTGTAACATACTTTTTTTTACATCCATCATTGTGTGCATGGCTTTATATGGATGTATTTCTCCACCAGAGTTCCAACTGAACATGCATGTCACTATTAATGTTTTAGCAGGTGTATTTCTAAATGTTTCTGATAAAAGTGCACATTTATCTGCCATTGGAGACCTCATTATTCTGTGTCTGGCTTTCTAGTGGTGTAGACTTGTACCAGACTCCAAGTTGCACCCCCATTTTTTCCATTCCCCATTTAGCAAGTTTGCACAATGTGGTACATCATGCAGCTTCACTTAAACACAGTGAATGACTGTAATTTGCAGCTACTATGTTTTGCTTAAACCACCTGTTTTAATTAACAGCTGTGTGGTATGGCAGATTAATGCAGTGGTCTGGATGTGCGATGATCTTAGGTTTGAAATAGATGACAGGTATTTATGTTGTGTTTATTATCATTTAAAACACATATATCAATATAGCTCCATTTAGCTGAACTTAGCAAAGCTGTGCAATGTGCCGCATCATGCAGCATCACACAAAAAATATATAAAGAAAAGAAAAAAAGTGGAGATTAGACAGTTGTGAAATGGGGTGCAAACAGGGGGAAAAACATAGTGAAAGGCAGGTAGCTATGTGCAGGAAGGGTGTAGGAAAGAACCATAGCTATCCATTTCTTGTACAGCAATAACTGTGCACTTTGACAGAATTTGTAGATGAATTTGGAATCTCACCAGCAGATAGAGGGCTGAGGACAGCATAACTGCATTATCAAGAAAATTGGGCCAGATTATGTGTATACAGTGGACATATGTGCGAAATAGAGAGCTCTGTATGGGGTGATATTTTTTGCGGGGGGGGGGGTAGGTGCCCATTTCTTTTTTTAAGGTGAAAGTGGAATGTTGGGGAAGGGACATAGGTATTTGTGGGGGAGGTAAGTTGTGAAGGAGAGGAAGCTTTTGCAGACAGACAAGACAGACAAGACAAAAGACAGGGTTGGAGTGTGGCACAAGAAGGGGGTGAATTGGATGTGGATGGTGTTGTGGAATCGCAGTTTCACAGGCCTCCATGAGGTAGCAACATGACTCAAGTCTTACCCATGGGACTGTTGGCACTGCTCTGTCACTGCCCCAGGGTGGCAGTGGTGGAGGCTAGGCTTTGAAGTGAGGCTGCCCCACCAGGGTGGCCAGCATGCCCTCCACCTGGTGCAGGATGCATCATAAACCATGGTATACAATCCTGTTCACCAAACCTGGCAGCTCATCACAGGTGATAAATCTCCCTCCTCCACCACTGCTCCCAGAGAGGGCCCCAGCCCTGGCCTGTGGAGCAGAACTACCCAACACCTCAGGTAGTGCAGAGGCAGAAGAGAAGGTCCCACCAGGCTGGGTCCCAGACATGCTGGGGTCCAGTACCATGGCTGGAGGACGTAAGGTAGGTGGATCACCTGGAACTGGCCTATCTTGTCTCACTGTAGTAAATAGGTTCATAGGTTGGTACTAGGCTATCGGCCCTAGGGCCTATACAAGCCTAGCTATAACAATTCCCTGGCTATTTTTTCCTACACTATTTACTTCCCTGGTACCCTGTCTAGCAGGGTGACTGATGTGATCCCTGGGGTGAATTTCCTTTCTCCCATCCAATCATCAAGGTTCCTTTTGAAGAGGGCCAAGGAGGCGCTCTGCTTAACATGTATGGGCAGTCTATTCCAGAGTCTGGGGAGTCTCTGGGTCAGGAACCTATCCCTCCAGCTGTAGTAAATTAGTTATAACAATAAGTTAAGGTTAGTAATAACCAAACCAATGTTAGCATTAACATAATGGAACATAATATTGATTAATCCAAATGCATATTATGATAGATTATGTGGAACACTACATTAAATAAATTAACAGTAAGTATGTTAACAGCAAGCCAGAATGAAATAACCCATAAGGCCAAAAAAAGCAGTTAGTTTAACAGAATATATTAATATTAAATCATAACAATAAATAACAATAATAATATAAAGAAGATAAGGGGTGGGGAGAGAGAGCAAAACATACCATTAGTGACGTTGCAGATCATATTCATACACAGACTGCTAATACATACTTCTACAGGTGTGCAGTATCAGTTGTGAGTACAGTGACTACAATTCTTCTATAAGTGATGTAGCACATACATACCTCTCAAGCTGTTGGCATTGGACAGTATGGGCCAAGCACTAACAAATGTAGGTACACAACTACAAGGACTGTTTAACATAATATGCACATACATGACTACCAAATTGTTCTGTAAACAGATTTGAAAATGCAGTGCATTCCAGGTAATCATTTATCTGCTAATCAAGGACCAGACAGAATGGGCAGTTGTAATCACATAATGAAAAACCGTGACAGTCGAGAGGTATGTTTGTGTACATTAAGTAGTCTAGACAGCCATCATGTCTTAGGGAAACCTATCAGTTGATCGAAGTTTAAAAACTTTGAAGACCATATGTCCGAGACCATATGTTTGAAGTTTGAAACTCCAAACACTTTGTACTGAGATCACCGTACAGGTCAGAACTCGGGATTTGCTATTTTCCTCACTGTAGAGTGATGTTGGAGTTGGTATATTTTAAGTAGCAGGGGGTGGGGGGTGCTGGGGGTGCACCCCCCCCCCTGCAAAAATGTAAAGGTAAGTCATTTTATTTTATTTTAATGTTTTTTTATTTTTATTTTGAAGTTACAAAACTTTGAACATATGGTCTTGGCCATATGGTCTTCGAAGTTTTGTAACTTCAATCAACTGACAGGGATCCAACTGCAGTGACATGGAACAAACATTCAATTAATACAGCCCTACCGCAAGTATTTTGACACATCATTTATGAAACCACAATCCTGTTTTACACTTTATTGGTATTGCTGCTTAGAATCTGTGAAGTATACACATGATATCTGCCCATAAAGTGGACTACCTCATCCATCATATACTTTGTTCCTGTAGTGGGAGGAAAATAGAGCATTATGTGACAGAAAGTTGCCCGCAGACAGCCTTTAACCATAGTGTGGGTGGTGCAATACATTTATCAGGCAATTACTTTTGCGTTCTACAGTTATTACAGTTTTACAGTTGACTGCAGCCAAATTAGAACAGACATGTAATTAATATAGCCTTACTGCATGTATTTTGAAACATTAGTTATGAAACCACAAGCCTGCTTTACACTTGCTGGTATTGCTCTTTAGAATCTGTAAAGTATATGCATGATATCTACCCAGAGCATGGCTACCTTACCTATATACTTTGCTCCTGGAGTGGAAGGGATACAGAGCATTATTTGACTGAAAGTGGCCTGAAGACAGCTTTGAACTGTATTGTGGGTTGTGCAATACATTTAACAAGCAAGTACTTTTAAATTCCTTGATTTCTTTCAATGTTAACTGCTGTGAAATTATAACACACATGCACTGAATACAGCCCTACAGCAATTATTTGCACATATTAGTTTTCAAACCACAATCCTGCTTTACACCTTATTGCTTATTGTTATTGGTGGTGTTTGTTTATTGTTTATTGCACTACAGTTTTTATTGTTTATTGCTTATTGCTCTACAGTTATCATAAAATATCCGTACTTACTGCACTCATGGTGCATCCTGGCCAGGCACCCGACATGAGATTGCACATTGCAAGCCCATTCAGCTGCAGATTTTGGAAGAAAAGCACACCATTATGCATACCAGTTTTGCACAGATTCAGCTTATATTTTAGTACTGCAGTATTTATTTATTTATTTAATATTTATTTATTTAATGATTGTTTACTGGGAAAGTGCAACTTGAAACAAAGCCAATTTTCAGGGCAGAACAGTCCAGGGTACCTGGCAACCTCAAGAGTACCATCTGCACATAAACGACTTGGAGATGAGGGCCGTGCTTTTAGCGTTGCAAGCTCTTCAGGACTCTCTTCCTACCGGGACAATTGCAATTCAAACAGACAATATGTCAGTCGTGTGGTACATCAACAAGCAGGGCGGAACCAGGTTCTACCCCATATGTCGAGAAGCACTCATACTCTGGCAGTTGGCGATCTCTTCCCAACGGTTTCTGACTGCAATGCATATCCCTGGGAAATCCAATGTCATAGCAGACAGGCTGAGCAGAGCTGTTCTCATGCCTCACGAGTAGTCTCTGAATCAAGTAGTACCGGACCAAATCTTCTGCAAATGGGGACAACCTTGCTGCAGCCTCTTTGCCAACCCCTTCAACAGCAAATGCAGCAACTTCTTCTCTCTCCTACCACATCCAGAGCATTCCCCCAGAGACGGTCTAGTCCACAATTGACCTCAGGGACTTCTGTATGCATTCTCTCCTTTTCCCCTAATTCCCAAGCTGATACAAAAAGCTACTGTACTGGGTTGCAGAATGATCCTCATTGCTCCATACTGGCCACGACAAATATGGTTTCCATTCCTTTATCATTATCTTATCGAGCAGCCTTGGACTCTGGACCCAGCTCCAGATGTCCTGATCCATCAATCGGGCGGGCTGCATCATTTCCTACAATCTATCAATCTCACGGCTTGGTTGCTCCACTTCCAACCCTAGCCAGGCTTCCTGATATCTCCCAATTGGTGCATGAAATAATTTTATCATCACACAAGTCTACCATTAGGAAAACTTACACTAGTAAGTGGAAACGTTTTTCTTCCTGGGCAGAGGCCAAGAATATAGACCCTTTTCAGCCCCTGTTCACCACATCCTGTTATTTCTTGCGGAGCTCTTTCATTCTGGGCCCGCTTCCACTACAATTAGAGTGCAGTTAGCTGCAATTTCAAATTTTCACATTGGCCTTTCAGAAAGTAGTATAATGTCTCATAAGCTTTGTAAGGCCTTCCTCAAAGGAACCACTCTGCTCAGGCCCCCGGTCAGAGATCCTCCACCCCGTGGGATCTGAATTTGATTCTAGCCTCTCTAATTTTTCCCCCCTTCAGACCTGCAGCTTCCTGTTCTTTGAAGTTTTTATCTTGGAAAACACTTTTTCTGGTAGTAATTACTTCAGAGAAAAGAGTTTCTGAACTGCAGGCTCTTTGTATCCGTCCCCCGTACCTAGTGTTCCACAAAGACAGGGTTGCTCTTAGGACTAATCCTTCCTTCCTTCCTAAGGTCTCTTCTGAGAATAACTTGAACCAGTCCATTGACCTTCCTGTATTTTTTCCCAACCATTCCAACAGGGGAGAATATAAGTTACATCAATTAGATGTTCACAGGCAACTGCGCTTTTATTTGCATAGGACTAAGTACTTCAGAAAATCGGATCAGCTTTTCCTCTCTTATGCAGAGGGCAAACAAGGCCTACCAGTATCAAAAGTAACTTTATCTAGGTGGCTGACTTCTATCATAACCTTTATCTATCAGCTGAGGAATAAAGAATTGCCTGTTAAACCTAAAGGCCACTCCACCAGAGCATTAGCCACCTCTGTTGCATTTCAAGCTAGGTTGCCCATTGAATCTATTTGTGCAGCAGCCACGTGGGCAAATCCTCATACTTTCATCTCGCATTATAAGTTGGACATGATTTCCAGGAGCAGAGCTGATTTTGGTTCCACTGTTCTGAAGAGTCTGTTCCACTGAGCCACCCCAGATATTAGGTGCTAGAGACTCTGTCCCAACCAGCAAGAATGAAGGCGAGATAGACAACTTAACAAAAAGAAGTTATATACCTACCATAACATTCCATGTTAGTTGTCTCCTCTTGCCTTCTTTCTTGTGTCCCACCCTCCATCCCCCTATCCTACTAGACTGAAAAGAGTTTCTCTATGGATTTACATTGGCTGAGTCTTCTCTGGCTGTCCCACTCTACCTAGTAGTCTCTATAGTTGGGCTTATGTATGATAGGATAGGATTCTTTCATTATTTTGTCTGCTGTTAGTCTTACCAAATGAGATCTGGGTTTCTAGCACCAGGCATCATGGGATATGGGGAGGCTTCAAGCCAGTATGTAGCTCTCGAGCTTTAGAAGATGGCCGAGTCAGAGCCGAAGATCAGTTCCGAACCCAACCAGCAAGAAAGAAGGCGAGAAGAGACAACTAACATGGAGCATTATGGTAGGTACATAACTTCTTTTTTTTCAATATGTTTGAACCTGGAAATAGAGAATGGTATTTGAATTAAGCACATTGCAACTTTTGAATACAATATAGACTGCAAATATTTTTTGACTCCATAGAAATCATAGATCATTCTCTTTGACCTCAGTAATGTACACATTTTTATAAGTAGTTTAATAAGCTAAAAGATTTTTAAATATTTTTATATTTGTCATGTTAAGACTGTTACACACTTTTGAGATACTTGTACTTTAAACATTAATTCAGAGCTTTGTTTGATCTATAAGATATGGGCATATCTTTTAGCATGAAAAATACATATGTGCATTTATTTATCTTTTGTATAATTGTATAGTATAATAAGATTACCTGTCACCTCTAAATTTATAGATATTTTATTTTATTTATTTTTATTTTATTTACATTTATTAACCGGGAAAGTCCTACTGGACAAAGGTCCATTTTCAGCAGAGGCCCGGGGAGAAAAGCTCCACAGTACAATAGAATGCAGTACATGAAAAAACAAAATATAGAACATACATTTGATTTTAATACATATTAGGTCAGAAGTTAGCAGTTTTAGTTAGACAGTACAGTAGACAGTTATTGAGGTACATAGTAAAAACATTGAGGTACATAGCCAAAAACTTAAAAAAAATAATTTTTTAACCATATCTTTATCTCTTTATTTCCCACTTTCTTCTACTTATTTATTTAGAGATTTAATTATAATAATGTTAATGAGTGAATAATTTAGGAATATTTAATGGCTAATTTATAATACTATTAGATAAATATGTATATAATACACTACTTGTTGGATTATTTAATATTTGTGATTACAGAAGATAATTACTAAACTTTTATCTTGTAATACAGGTAGTTTTAAGTGGCAAAATATATACCAAAGTTAATAGTTTATTATTATTTTTAACTTAAATATAATAGTGTATTAATGATTTGTAAGTCACTGCAGCTTTTGACTAGTTTTTTGATGACTTTTTAGGTATTGGTTAGCAGAGAGAGATTATAGTAGTTTTCCTATTCAAAAGAAAGACTAGAAACATCGGTATCCATGGCTGGTTGTATTTTATTAGCAATATATACAGTTGTAGAAGACTTGTCTTTGTTTTTGTATCTATGGGTTTTAGTAGTTTAGTTTGTAGAAAGGAAGAATTCAAAAAATATGGAATGCTAAGATAGTCTTGGAGAATGCATTGAGTCATATATAACTACATTAATATGTTGGATAAATGTGTCATATTATCTTTTAAAATAAATATTTTTAAATGCACTGTATGTATGGTTTTAATCTATTATCTGTTAATGCAAATTGGTTAAATAATGGCAACAAAAGGAGATCATAACTGAGATATCTAACATTAAACAGATGAGACATTATATTCTTTCAAGAGACTCACTTGCTAAATATATAGAATATTTAAATAACTTAGGTTATGGAATGTCATCATCTTTAATAAGAAGAGGACAGTAACTGCTATACTTTGTAGAAAATCTACTGTAATGTCTAATGTCATGTAATCCATTTATGATCTCAAAGGACTGTATACAGTTGTAATAATTAAATATAATGGTAAACTCTATACACTAGTTATTTTTTACGGGATCCATGGAATAGATGCAAGAGTGGCTAAAGATCACATAAACTTACTATAGAGTCATTGGAAGGGTAGTTTAATTTTTAGCAGGGGATTTTAACTGAATATCTAGTATACACTATACCAGTGAACAGAAAAAAAGCAAAAATACTGACATTAGCTAAAACAATGAACAGACGGATTAGTAATAATAATTTAGCTGCTTTAATAGTAAAAGCAGAATATAAGTCATTGTTCTTGACTGATTATTCTTAAGTACATGGGACAGAAACTAGAAATGATATTTATGCCTCTACATATTTATTTAATAAAGTGAATCATTTTAAAACTAGTCTTTGTCATTTATCTTAACATAATGTACTAAGTATTAATATATTAATGGATATAAGGAAATTTCAGATTATTACAGTATCCCAGTATACATAATGACATTAAAAGGATTTAAG